>NC_063044.1:58728195-59028195 GCF_018812025.1 Megalobrama amblycephala | reverse complement strand
GAACACTGCTCCTGAAAAGACTGTAGAAAATCAAACCAGTTACACAGTCTCTGATCACTGCCCAGAAACCTGTCCTTACCTTGTTGAAAGACTGAGAAATGAAGCTGAAAGCCAAAATCAGACTCTCAAGTCACAAAGATGTGAGCTGAATGTGCAGTCGCACAGTCCAAATGAGGTCCACCTTGAACACACAGCTCCCACGCACCACACCATTGGTCGAGTGAGCCTGGTACCTCCTGTGTGCGTAGCGCAAATGGACACGTTTCTCTGTTTTACCCACAAAGACCCGCTAGACTGTTTTGAGCCCTTATTGAACGGCAGACCGCTGAAAATCTGGGCTCAAGTGTGTGAACTTCTGCCTTCCCAGTCACCCAGGCCACCTGAGCCAGACGGTCAGGTCACAGAGGTCGCGGGAAATCTCCCAGCTAACCGCGGGAACCCCGTCTCAGAGCACAGTTCAAGTTCGCTACCCGGCGCACTTCAACTCACCATAGACTGTAACTCCCTCTGCTCCAAGGTCACGACAGACTCACAGCTGAATGATGTAATTACAACAGACATTATTCTCACACTGTGGGCAGACAACTCAGCCTTCAGCCACACGCTGTTAAGTGCTCTCAGTGAAGGAACACCGGACCTCCCATTTGTCAACAAGCAAACACACTTTCCACTAGACTTTCGTCTGCCAACCATGATGACTGTCAAGTACATCTGCGTTTTGAACTTCAAATGGAACAACCGGCATTCAACCCATCACTTCCTTCCAGACCTCCTGATGCACTCTAATGCTCACACGGACAGTGCAAATGAGTTGTTGTGGGCCCCAATGACTGTACAGCTTCCTGTTGTTCCTGTCAACACTGCCAACTTCCTGTCAGGCCAGACTATCCAACAGGTCTGCATCCTGATCAACATACAGGAACCTGTAGTACCACCTTACACCAAAGGGGGTGCTATTTGGATCAACATACAGGAAATTGTAGTACCACCTTAAACCAAAGGGGGTGCTGTTTGGCTCCACACACAGGAAACGGTAGTACCACCTTACACCAAAGGGGGTGCTGTTTGGCTCAACAAGCAATGTGGTCAAACCCTAAGCCACATGCTGGGCCCCTTCACACTTTCACCTGAAGGCGTGGAACTTGGACTTGCTCTAAAAGCCACACCTCTAACTGAAGTGTCACCCTACATAGCTCACAGCTGGCTCAACGAATGCATGGTCGCAGACATCAGCATTCCCAAAGCCTACCATCTAGAATGGATAGTGGACCACGGCCCCTATGACTTTAAACTCAGGTTAACAGTCATTAACTTAATACCAGCTGCAATGGTCCCAGAAGGAAGCTTACAGACAACGCAAGGTTCACAGCATCCTTGAAGAGCATCTCCATCACTCCCATCAAACTGGTACCCACAGCACAGGTGCGCAGAACGGAGCTGATGGAGGACAAACACCTTGCAGTACCCACAGTCTCTGACCAGCCTGCCTGTGAAACTCAAAAAGGCGCTGCACCTCTGACAGCCAACCTGACAGCTAACACCACAACAACAGAGCCATTCCCAAGGTTTGAGCCTAAAGGCCAACAGATCCAGAAAGATGCAAGTGCCCTAAAGAATGACGCAGACTGTCAAAGACTCAGAAACGTCTTGCACAAATTCAAAGTGACATTTGACAAAGACCTTTTATGCTGTGGTCTCACTAAACTTCACACAGTGCATAGTGCAACACACCCAAATGCTCCTCCCACCTTCATCAGGCAGTACGAAGGTCACATCGCCCCACATGAACCAGTGCAGGAGTTTGTTCATTCAACAGAAGGAAAAGGTGTTATCTGCCCATGCAACAGCACCTATTCAGTCCCTACCTGGTCCATTGTCAAGCCAGACAACAAGTGGCGACCCACCAGCGACTTCAGGAAGCTGAACCAGCAAGTGCCACTGCCACAACGTGCCAGAAAGCACAAGTCTGCACAGAGCAGAGATTCAGCTGCCTGCCAAAACGGCTATAACAGCACACCAGCATTGACACTTGAGATAATGGTACCCCAACAACAGCAACCAACCTGTCACAGGTACCTCAAAGAGAATGCGTGCCAAGGAATGCCCACGGCCTAGGGTGATGGACGTTTCTACATCCATAAGGGCATCCCACAGGCAAATGCAGGGGTACGATGGTTAAGAAACCAACCCTGCCAACCACAGAACAGCAGGTGGGGTCCCCAGTCATGTCAGTATGGTGAAGCAGCAGCTACCCTCAAAACCCTTCACATCTCCTCAGCTCATAACATCAGAGAACGCATGTGCACAGACTCACACTTTGCCAGACACATGCCATCTTCCGAGCTGGAAACAGACTGGTTCCAAAACTAAACACAACATGCCGGTGAAACATCAACACATGTTCCAGACAAGTGATCACCTCACCCAAGCACACGACCTGATCGTTTACTGGGAAAAGGTGAAAAGATGCTTAAAGCAACCAGGGCGTGACAAAGGCGTGAACGACCAAACTAATGCCCTTGCCAAGACTGGCACCCTGCATAACAAACTATGGTCACACCCCACCCCAGTCACCCACCCTTAGTGTGGCAACAACTACCCGCAGCCAGCGGACTGTTCCCGCAACATTTCCCGCCTTACTGCCACTGCCACTGACAACCAAACTTGCCAACACTTCCATGCGAAATGCTTTGCACCACCACTCATACCCCTCCAACCTCCCGTTCACGGCATCTGGTCCCACGACGGCCCCTGGCCACAAACAACTACATGAGACCAACCACATGCTGCGTGTGGGAGTGAACTTTCTAAAATATGTCCCTGATGCCCTCACAGTGCCAAAGCTTATACTGCCACAGGGCCAAAAGGGGGGTGAACGGATATACACCCACAGCACACCATGTGCCAAACACCATGGCACCAGAACTGTTTATGAGACTTTGAAACAAGTGGTGTACTGGCCCAGCATGCAGAAAGATGTGGCAGAGTATGTCAGAGAATGTCAGGTTTGCTGTCAAGTCCAAACTGCAAACGCAAGTCACAGAGCTCCACTGCAAAACCGAGGAGTCACGTTTCCACGGTCAGTCGACCAGAAAGACTGGACTGTAAAACCTCCTCTGATGCTCATGGCCATCACAGACACCATACAGGAGTCAACTCAGGTGTTCCCCACAGAACTACTGATGGCACGGCAGGTGCCACTGCCGCTGCACCTGTACCAACCAGGAGGCTCGGGTCTCATCCCAGCCTTCACCACTCATCAGCATCGCAACAAGCTCCGCCTACAGCTGAGAGAACCACTCGCAACACAGAGCCAAACCCTGCAAATCACCTGCAAATCCCGGAAAGGTATTGTGATGGTTCTCTGTAATCACAGCTTCCTGCTGATCCAAACGGCGAACTCAATGAAGCAACTGTTTACAGCCTTCCCAAATGACTTTGCCCAAAAGCAGCTGGTCATAGCTCTGATGACAGACCTGCTGCGAGAAGTTAGCTTCTCTATGGACAGAGTGGCTATGAATAGGATCCCTCAGTATCCTACACAAAGTGTGCTGGACTTTGCTACTGGCAGACCCACCAAGACTGTTCCAGCCCACCTCACTGACTCCCTGGATGCTGCCATCCTACTGCACGTCGACCCTGAGCAGAATGAGTTGGCTGTCCTTCTCAATCTACCCAGCGGTGAACGAGATAACATCTCCAGACCCAAAGACAAGGTCAATATCAGGTGGTGGCAATGTAACACCCATGCCAAGAAACAAACCTCAGATGTGGTAGCCCACCACAACAGCAACCCACGGCAGTGCCTGGCTCCCCACTTTAGCAGGTGTAGTTTCACCAAAGACTTTCAGTACTTCTGCCCAAACCAGCTCTTCCTCAGAAACCATACTGAAGGAATGGGCCGGTTGCAGCCTATGACCAGCGACACACGCTGCCCGGCCAAACCTCACACCCCAGTCATCGGAACACAAGCCGAGATGGTGGGTGATCAACTGCTCATCCACACCCCCACTCATGCTGCCACCCTAACCTACAATCAGCACAGCACCGCCACTCGTGTCAACCTGCCCAATCCAAGTAAGTGGATCCAGGTACCCCTGGGTTCCATCCTTCATCGCAGCCATCTGGCAGTGTACTGTCTCTCAAGCAAAGAGGACCAGTCAGAACTGGAAATCCCATCCTCCTCCAGGAATCACCATAACGCCTTAGATCCAGGACTGGAACTGAGGATTGACAAAAGGGGGTCCCAGCTAAGTGACAGTACTCCCATCGATGCAACCCTCCAAGCACTCTCACGACTGCCTGTCCTGACCAGCTCACCTAGAGCCCGAGCTTGGACTGCTGCCAACACAGTCCGTTGCCTCCCCATGGCAATCAAGTACGCACTCGCCCTGGGCCTGGCCTTCATCCTATCCAAAGCGACCAAAGGGATGCAAGAGTCCACAGACAAGTGCCCATCCGCCCTTCCTCAAGGACCAGTAGGAACCACCTGCTGTGTGACCATCCGGATCCATGTGCCATCAAACTTGGTTAACGTCCAACGAAGTCCGCACAGGAACTTCGTTGGCCGAAAGGGGGACTGTAACGCCTGGATGGATCCGTTCAGAGTCAATAAACTTTGGAGTTTTCAGAACGCTTTTAACCTGGTGAACTTTGTTTATAAATCACTAAATCGGCGCCGGACGGCTGTGACTTTCGGCAGGTTTGTGGGCCTGCAATGGTAAACAGAAAAGTCCAACTTCCTCACTTTGGTGACTTCAAAAGGAGCACCCCCCCCAGAGACTGACCAGATCCACATTCCAACACTCCACACACACAGGGACACACAAAAACACACACACAGACACATACAGAAACACACAATCATACATTTTTAACTGTATATGTGAACTACCACTATGCTGGAATATATATATGATATATTTTAGAGCCTATGCATGTTTCCTAGTGTTTAAATGAGTGTATTTGTGCTAGTGTGCATTTTAATAGGGGAATCCTGTCTGTAAACCATAACTTCTTCCCTATGCCTTTCCGACCTATCGAGTTTGATCTCGTTTTAAAGCTCCGGACTTGAGCTATTCATTGAGACATGTCACAAAACGGACAAATGCATTTTTCTATGTGTTTAATGATCCTGTGAAGAACGTACTCCATCTCGAAATCCGATCGATAATCATTAAGTATGCAAACTCAGCTAGGAGACCAAACAAAGCAACTTTGCCCGCCAAATAGTGCTGCGCCTCTATTGGCTGCTACAATTCAGGAGGTGTGTTAGCTTGGGTTTCCATAAAGACAACGACACACACCTTCGCTGGTTCTTGTCTCTTCGCGCTCTCTTCTTCTTCTCCTTTGTCTCCCGACTGACTCACGAGCACCTCGTGCACGGACGCCTCAGGTGACCGCGCTTCCCAACCACGCGCGCAGTTCGGGAGGACCACTTCCTTAGACTCTCTCTCTCTTCGGCTAAGTTACTTAAGCTTAAACCTCTTTTGAAAACCCCGCCGGAGAAACCCTCTCTGAAAGGACCAACCCAGCCAGGCGCATTGAAACTGCTACACACGGACTTGAACCAATAAGCAAGTATTATCATTTATCTGAATTTGTCTAAACTGATTTCTGTGCTGGCTCTCTCTCGAAAAGGTTTAACAAAGAATTTGCCATCCTTTGATCATCTTTCTTTCCATGTCTTTTCTTCATTCTCACTCTTGTGTATATATATGTGTATACCTTCTGTATATATTTTAGACATATAATCTCAGTCATAGTTGCATATATTAAACACTTTAATTCATGCTCGATTGTTCTGTTTGTTCTTTCAACTGAAGACCAAGTCACTTTAACGTTTTTCGATCGCTTTTTGCTTTGAGGCTATAATAGCAAGTTATTTTCATGGCCAGAAAATAACTCTGTTTATGATATTCTGTGAGGGACTTAGTTTGCTGGACAAAGAATTATTTCTCTAGATAATTATTAAACCAGAACTAATCATATATGTAATTGATTATAATTCGTTGTAATTGATTCACAATATATGTTTAATTCCCCGTTGGGTTGATATATGAATCATAATTTATTCATAACCTTATGAATTATTATATTCATATTTCATCCATAAATGGATTAATAACTGTACGAACCGCTACATTCGTTATATATTACAGTCATGTATATGGCTTTCACATTTTATTTGTTCCTCAGATCTACGGTGGGAGAGAGCCTCTGTTGGGCCCATCAGTGTTAAGGAATATGGAAAAAGTAACTAAATGGCTGTGTGGTCATGTGGATGCTGAAAATTAAAGTTTTTAAAACCTATCTGACTTTTTTCTGAAAATTTCCCTCATCACCATGTTGCAACATGTTGTTTTTGCACACACATTAAAAGGAATTCACTTCAAAGTATTTTTTTTTTTTTAAACTTTGCAGGAAACATGCTGAAACTTAACTCTCTTTTGCAATCTAGCCCTAAGAAATGACAAACAGCGTCGTTTACTAGTTGAATGTCAGACATCTGCTTGAAGTTCCACATGAAATGACAGTTTTTAATTCTGTAAATCCAGAGGATTTATGTGGCTATATTCTGCATTTTGTTGTTTGGGTGTAGATTAATGTTTGGCTTGTAAAAACGCACTGCATTATGTTTTCATGGTTTAAAAATAAGTCTTCATTTTACAGTATGCTTTTTACAGTAGCAATGTGTCATTGGCTGATGTCCATTTTGTGTTTTGCATTAACATTGAACATTTGTGGCAGTGATGTGTGTGTGCATATAATTGCCTCCAGTGACCTTATTGACTAACATGACTGATTAATCAGAAATACCGTATGCTACACAATTTTACTGAAACATTAAATATTTGCTTTTGTTTATTGGTTTGTAGCTTTTATATACTTTTAGGGACAATTATGTGATGACAATGACTTTTTAAAAAAAAAAATATGCTATGTACAATACTACTTTGAATCTGCTGCTCTTAATCTATTCTTGCTATTCTTAATAATGTGCTTATATTTTATTAGACTTTCATTAAGTAAATGAAAGGGCACAATATCAGTTTATAACATTTCTTCAAGCTGGTTGAGTATAAAGTTTTGACTTAATTGCTTAAAGTCGTTTATAAATGTCATTTAAAACACAAAACACTCCTATTTTCCTCAACCCGATGATGACTCAATGATTTTCACCTGTGACATGATGCATAAGTAAGTTAACAAGTCCAGGGAACCATTATGCTTGATGCTAGAGAGGTGGAGCCAAGCTCACTACTGCTATAAACTCCTATAAATAAAGGAGGAAAGCCAAAGGTCAGTGTTAAGGATCTGGCAGTTTCTAAATATGGGGTTGAGGCAAGGTGGCTTTGGATTGGTGTTTATGCTTGCGTTTAGCTTGTGTGAAGCACAGTGGCAAGGAAGGTCAGTACATAATCAGTACCTATTTGGGCAAAAGCCATTAGCACAAGATTCTCAATGGGTTGAATCCAGGGTTTCTCAGAGATATGAACCCAGCCATCTTTTTTTTGCACCACATAGGTTTCCTGCTCAGTTTCCTGTCCAGACACTAGCCAAGGCTGGCTTTGGAAAGCCTTCTCAAGATCTTTTGGGTGTTCAGTCAAAAGAGCTGTTGCAGGGTCCAGTGGCAAAACTGACGTGGAGCTTTCCAAGTCTACCAGAGGAACCACAGCAGCCAGACATTCCCTTCGAGCTGCCGCATCCTATCCCTCCCAACAGTGTAGCGGCTCAGTGTGGAGAGAATTCATTATATGTGGAAGTGAAGGAGGACTTCTTTGGGACTGGGAAGCCACTGATGTTCTCAGCTTTTACACTGGGAGGCTGTGCTGCAACTGGAGAGGATCCTTCTGCTCAAGTGCTCATTTTTGAGTCTGAACTGCATGGATGTGGCAGCACATCAGCTGTAAGGTTCTGTTGTGAAAATAAACGTAGGTATTTTGAACCATCCACAAGTGTTCTTCTATAAACCTTTCTGTTTAGGTGACTGAGGATGAGCTTGTCTATATGTTCAACCTTATCTACACCCCACAAGAGGCTTCCTATGGTGTTCCTATTGTCAGGAGCAGTGGTGCGGTAGTTGGTATTGAGTGTCACTATCCAAGGTAAGGGCTAAATTCATTCAGGATTGCAGAAGAAGGATGTTAATATCATAAGCACTAAATAGTGACTGCCTCTAATTCCTTGACAGAGTGCATAATGTGAGCAGCAATGCCTTATTACCCACTTGGGTCCCATATGCCGCTATTATAGTTGCAGAGGAACTTTTGGTCTTCTCCCTCAAGCTCATGACTGGTTGGTACAATGTAAATGTGTTTGTAACATGCCAGTGCTTGTGAGACTGGGTTAAAATGCCACCTTTGCAGATGACTGGAGATTTGAGAGACCTTCTAACCAGTACTTCCTGGGTGATTTCATTAACATTGAGGCTTCAGTGAGGCCGTACAACCACGTTCCCCTCCGTGTGTTTGTGGACAGCTGTGTGGCTACTTCAATCCCTGATACCAGTGCTGTACCCAGATACTCCTTTATTGAGAATAATGGGTGAGAAAAGGGCCTTCAAGTACCATTCATCAATGAGGCATCATGGACTCAATTAATTTTTTTTTTTTTTTTTTTTTTTTTTTTTTTTTTCTCCCCTACCCCAGGTGCCTTGTTGATGCAAAGCTTACAGGCTCCAGCTCTCGCTTTATGCCCCGAACTCAAATTGACAAGCTGCAATTTCAGTTGGAGGCGTTCAGATTCCAGCAAGAGACTAGTGGATTTGTATGTATGTGGTTTAGCAGTTTGGATGCATCTTTGCTTGAAGTGTACGAATAAACTGTCCTCTTTGTAGGTCTACATCACTTGTGTTCTCAAGGTGGCTGCAGCATCCAACCCTACTAATGTTGAACAGAAAGCTTGCTCTTTGTCTGCTAATGGGTATGATTCCTTTTTTCTTTTTTTTTTTTTTTTTTTTTTTTTTTTTTTTTTTTTTTAATTACCCCAAAACTTTAGTGTGTGAGGACTTGTGGTTTGCCTGACAGGTGGGTTGCTGCTGATGAGGATGATCAGGTGTGTGGCTGCTGTGATGCAACCTGTGGCACTAGGAGTGGAAGTGATCCGCTTCTTAAAGGTATGTGAATAAGCTTATAAAAGTGAACGTATGGATTTCTGTTGCCATGTGCTTTAGTGTTCTCGCACTCTTCTGCAGATCGGCGGTGGGAGATGGCATCTGTTGGACCCATCAGAGTCAAGGACTATGGTTTTGGTCCGGTGTAGTGTAATAACTGCAGAATGACAAAATAAAGTCATGTTGGTCATACTGTTGAGTTGCTGGATTATCTAAATCTGTTAGTGTTTGTGGCTAAATCTCAGTGCTGATGACTGTAGCATCTGGATCAGACATTTATTCACTATAGTTAATGAATTATCCATAAACTATCAGTTTTGTGAACAATCCCCCTAAAACAACTAGCATCCCAAACATTGCTAACACACAGGCAGAGGGGTCCTGTTAAAGGACAACTGATAACTTTTATGGTCAAAGAATTTTGCAGAGACTAGTGACTCTAACTTCATTCTTTCAGAGAAGGACAAATAAACCTTCTTAATCCTATAAATTCTATATATAACCACTTGATGTATAAACATGCATCCAATTTTACCATCTCATGACTTTCCTTTTATAGGCTTTATTCTATGTATTCTCTTTTGAACCAGAGTTGCAAATTCGTTGTCTGAAATCCCATCGGAAGCATGTTTGGACTCTACAGACTCATTTACTATTTGGCAATTTGTTACATGTTACTCTGACACATTAGTATTATAACAATATAGAAGGTTCTTCTCTCATTAATCCAATCCAGTGTCTTATGCTAATATCCTGCCAAAAGCACAAAGACGTATTCCCTCTGAGGGGACAACTCCTTATTGGCTCAGACACCAAGAGGGTGTGACATCTTCAACCTTTTAAAATTACTGATCACAAGATCAGTCTCCTCTCTCCTGTAGTGAAAATGCTGATTTGAAGATAAGCTAGAAACTGCTAAGGAACCCCAAGCTTGTGCCAGGCTTTGGCCTAGACCTTCCATTCACTAAAGATCCTCTGAATCCAACTGGTTCTCTTTCATCAAGACAATATCAGCAGAGATTCAACGGGAGCCTCCACAAATTGCATCAGGACAGTTTTAATTCAAATGGGTGAGACATGCAAGTATCAAACTTGGTCTCATTATTTAATACGGTGAGTCTCCTTAGCCCTTTTAAAGAAGGGTCTGTTAAAACTAAACGGATGGTTTGCTCAAGGCTGTTAATCTGCTGAATTTCAGACAATGCTGTAACTTCTTGCTTTCCTGTATTCTGCTTCAGCTCTCTTTCTCTTGGTAAACTATGTATGTGTGTGTATGTTAAAGTGTTTAGTCTAGTTAATAAAGTCTTTTAAAGTTCATGTCACACATAAAGTTGTCTGTGTTTCATGCTCATATACTGGAGTCCCTATTTATGCAGATCCTGACTACATGCTCTGAGTAGTACTGTACAATAAGATTATTTCCCATAACCTGGAAATGAACATTTCTTAGGCTAGAATTAATAAACAATTAACACTGTTCATTGGACAACAGGTTCATTGATTGTAATATTAATGTTATTACATTAAGTTAATTTTATTAATTGATCCAAATATTTATAATTATAACTAGTTATGATTAATTATTCATATTTATTTTGAGCTAATTTGCTACAACTGATTTTGAGGAAACAAGAAATCAGTTTGAATAAGTGTTAGATCAAAATCTCAATAATGGGTAGAATATTTGTAGTCTCAGTCATCAGTTTAGAAACAGGCGCCTCAACCCCTGTGATATGTGGCAGCAGCAGCGCAAGATCTCGGGAGAATGACCAAGCAGACACAGATCAAGTGTGGTACAAAGCATTCTAAGATTTATTTGGGAAGAAGGGTCATATTTATAGACATAGGCCAAACAACAATCTCCAGGATGACTTGAGCATCCAATCATCACCGTGTATGGCATTTCAAGAAATATAATAATAAATAAGCAATGTATGTGCGCAAATGTGTGTGCGTGTCTTCAACTTCTGATTACATGTGAGAGTGTCAGTGTGTCCAAGGACTACTACTTCTTGTTTTGTCTAGGTTGGTACATGATGTGCACAATGGAAAAATCCCAAGACACAGAGAAAGTCAAAAAGTGAAGCCCAATAAATAAGAAATTATTTAACAATAATGAAAAAGCACCTACTGCTCCATCCTCCAGCCCAGAAATAGATCAAATATAGCTGTCTTTAAGGAAATATCAGTTCTATAATTGCACTGTGAGGAAGCTTAAAGAGGAGCTATGAGCAAAGATACACAGAAGCTGAGATGTAAGGAAAATAAACAAGGATTCACAAATTAGAAATGAGAAACACCTATTTGAGTTCTAGAAAGGACATGTAAGCTGTCTTTACAGGAGCAAGGCACCTAACCCCATGTTAGTGTAGTGGAAGTCACTTTGCGTAAGTAGGCCCTAAAAAAATACCATTTGACAAACCGTTTGATTAGACTTGCAATTTCAATAGTTGCTCCCATAATAGGTAATTTAAACAAATGTAACTTGTGCAAACAATGTGGCCTCTTGTCTCTGTTTCACTGTGTGATTATTCAATGTTTTCATAGCTCTTTACATCACATGGTGATGCTACTGCATTGTACAGGAAAAGGCACGTTGGGCTTAGAATTGCTTTAACTGCAGTTCAAACCTGGCTAGATGGAAGCATTCAAACAAAGCATCAGTGAGATCAAGTCTGTAACTTTCCTGGCCAGAGAAGATCTGAACAATTAGGTTAAGCTTGATATGCACTTATTTTTCTGAAGTTTAAATAAAATTGAACTGCAACTATGTCTGTGTTCTTATTTACATACTAAACTAGCCATACTAATGTTAACCAATCTAGCTTTTACACTGTACAAACTATGCGATTTTAAGTGTGGATTCCATACCCAATGATAATGGGAATCAAAGGTGGATTTTCCAGGCAAACAATGTGCATGTTTTCTACTACTATATATTTAAAATAAATGACTGTACCAAGGAGAGGGACATAGTTTCACTAATGATTTGTTTATTTTGCACAAATCAATAAATCGTTTTAATTATTTGCTTCTATTGGAATACTTCTTTCATGCAGTGAAAATTTTAAGATTTTGGCCTATTTTTGCTTCCATGTCTTCTTTTACTCTAATGGAAAGAAAACTTCCAAAATACACATTTAGATGGTGTTTGTTTTAAGACTACTACCATCTGTCTGTTAGATTTCTTCTAATTTAACCAAAACAAGCTAATCTGCATATTTAAACACATGAAGTGTCTTTTCCCCTGAAATGTTTTAAGTACATAATATATATTATAACAAATGCCTGCAGTGGGCGCCAAAAGCCTGCATGTTGTTGTTACACAGTACTATCAAATCCTTGTTTTCGGCCAACCAGCAAAATTTTAAATGATAATATTAGTTAAATAATAATAATAATATTCTGCCACTTCCTTATGATAAAAATGCTACAGCCACTGTAATTTCTGTAATTTCATGGAATGCTTCTCTTCCGGTATTGACACCCCTACAGATATCTTTACTATGGTTCAAAATGCACATTAAAATAATTGAAATTATAGTATGACATTAATTGCATTAGTATCAAAAAAGGCACATTCATTGCTGGTGGTCAAATTAATAATGTGGTGTTAAACGTATAATCTAAAAAAAAATTCACATGTTTGTGTTTTTTTTTTTTTTTTTTTTTTCAAATTGAGTAAATATATTTGTTTGACAGGGAAGCTGCGCGCAAATAGGAATATATATTCATTTATTTAAAAAAAGAAAAGAAAAAAAGCACCCCAGAAAAAAGGGAACTTTCTCTTGAGGAAGCAAAAAGACCATGTGCTCAAGCCCCCTTTTTTTGTCTATGTGTGCACGTGCCAGGTTGTGATAAGCAGAAGCTCAAGCATGTTGCTTGATGCGTGCGAGAACCAGAACCAATGAGGTTCATTCTCGTGTGTAACGCAGCATGTTTGAGCTTCCGCAAGACGTTTGTTCTCACGCGTCAAGCAGGTTCGGTTTCTGTTTCTGTTGCTGATCAGTGTTTATATGTGAAAAAAAATAAATCTGTTCACTATATAAAGTGATCAAGTCTCCAGAAAATTTGGACAAAACCACTCAATCCATATGGATTAGTTTTACGGTCTTTTTATTAACTTTTTGAAGCATCAAAGTGTCATTTATGTAGCTGTCTATGGAGGGACAAAAAGCTCTCATATTTCGTAAAAAAAGATCTTCATTTGTGTTCCTAAGATGAACGAAGGTCTTACGGGTTTGGAATGACATGAGTAATTAATGACAGAATTTTCATTTTTGGGTGAACTACCCTTTAAGTATCACCTTTGCTGTTTGCGATGAAAGGTGACTCTTGAACATTTTTCCAAAGAGACAGTCACCACTCACTAACAGCTTAGTGATCACTAATTCTTCATATTCTTGTCACATTACTCTAATTCGGCCTGCTATTTGTTTCTTGATTTTTTTTTTTAAATACATGTGGTATAATGATGTATCTGTAGGCCTATATACATTTTGAAGGGGTGGATTCTGGAATCCACTGCCGCTTCAATATATATCTTTTAAGTTATTAATCAACATTTATATTTCTGTTAAAATATTTGAATGACTTCTTCAATGTATGTTAAAGCATCTATTTTCCTCTGTACCTCTCACTGAGAGAAAAGAACATGTTATCAGTATGTTTTGGGAAAGTTTCCTGCTCAGAGCAGATCTCAGATCAACTTCAGCCTTGAAGAAGCTGTGAATCGTGTATGTGTGCTAAGTGTTTTGTGCAGGTCCCTTTGTACTGGACAACTGGCATTCTGCTTGAGACCAGCAGACACCATGTTATGACCCCAAAAGGACATCCGGTACCTAAATCCAGGGTCCCCCTCGTCATCACCGTGACAAAGGGAGATACTTCTTACTATCTGTCCACGTGTGGAAAATTTCTAATCTTGTCTATTTTTCTTAACCAATCAGAATCATTCAACCTGAAGTAATGACGTAGTTAGTTGACTCTGTTAGAGTATAATTGTTGTGGAAATGTGATTGTACGCAGAGCGGCCTACGAACTCCTTGGGAGACTTGAAGCTGGCTTCTGCTGATGAAACTGCAAACTATTCTTCATTAAATGTTTCTTCAATTTATTTTTTTTTAAACTTTGACTCCGGGTCTTTATTCAACATATCTGGTTTCAAGGGTCCTAAACTGTTTATCCCCAACAATTTGTAATCTTGTATATTGACATATGGATGCCAAAACCTACAGAAATTAAAAATAATGTAACAATAGGGGAAAATAGAGGAATAAATGACTTGATAAAACAAATACAATTTATTTTAATTTAGTTATGAATTTCTGTATTTTTAACTTTTTTTTAAATTTTAACTTTAATTTATTAATTTTTAGTGTTCATTTAATTTATTTCTCCATACCACATAGCACTCACACTTGAAAAGCGACACATTTAAAGAGCCGCTGCTGCAAGGAACATTAACCTAATCAGTCACTTAAATTTTGATCTGGGTCCAGTTGCAAAAATCTTCGTTAATCTTCGGAACTCAAATTAAGATATTTGTGTTGAAATCCGATGGCTCCGTGAGGCCTCCATAGGGAGCAATGACATTTCCTCTCTCAAGATCCATTAATGTACTAAAAACATATTTAAATCAGTTCATGCAAGTACAGCGGTTCAATATTAATATTATAAAGAGACAAGAATATTTTTGGTGCGGCAAAAAAAACAAAATAACGACTTATTTAGTGATGGCCGATTTCAAAACAATGCTTCAGGAAGCTTCGGAGCATAATGAATCAGTGTATCAAATCATGATTCGGATCGCGTGTCAAACTGCCAAACTGCTGAAATCACGTGACTTTGGTGCTCCGAACAGCAGATTCAACACACTGATTCATTACACTCCAAATCTTCCTGAAGCATTGTTTTGAAATCGGCCATCACTAAATAAGTCGTTATTTTGTTTTTTTGGCGCACCAAAAATATTCTCGTCGCTTTATAATATTAATATTGAACCACTGTACTCACATGAACCGATTTAAATATGTTTTTAGTACCTTTATGGATCTTGAGATAGGAAGTGTCATTGCTCCCTATGCAGGCCTCACTGAGCCATCGGATTTCAACAAAAATATCTTAATTTGTGTTCCGAAGATGAACAAAGGTCTTACGGGTGTGGAATGGCAAGAGGGTAAGTAATAAATGACAGAATTTTCATTTTTGGGTGAACAAACCCTTTAAGCTAGTCCCAGACTAAAATACATGTTTGAGCTGTTTTAACTGAAAGCAACTTGTCCTGACATATCTTTAAACATGTCAGTGCCATTGTTTTGTCTCAAAATGCACATCAGTAATGTGAATGTTTATAAAAGCTACTTAAATATACTAATAGAACTAAGGTCTAATCCTGGCTTAGTCTAAGCCCTGTCTGTGAAACCGGGCCTAATATCTTAAGACAGTTTATGCTGTGTTTATGCAACTGGCCTCTGTGTTCTCAATATTACTGAGGACTTACATTGCATGGCCTGCATGTTGTCTTCCTGCCATATTTGAAGATTGACCGTCTCTGCCATTAACTGTTATTGTACCAAAAAAAAAAAAGAGTGCACTAATTTTGTACTTAATATACTAAACATTCTTCTTTAGTACTTAAGATAATTTTAAGAACATCTAAGTGTACTCAACTGTGCTATTTTGAGACACCATGAAATATGAACTTAAATGTGCTTTTAATATACTATCTCTGTATTTAAAAATATATTTAGATACCACTTGTAGTACACTATGGGTTCAAATGTACTATAAGTGGTATCTACATAAAATTTTTAAATACAGAGATAGTATATTAAAAGCACATTTACGTTCATATTTCATGGTGTCTCAAAATAGCACAGCTGAGTACACTTAGATGTTCTTAAAATTATCTTAAGAAGATTTTTTTATCATATTAAGTACAAAATTAGTGCACGAAAATAGAGCACTTTAAGTACATTATAGAAATGTACTTCTTTTTTACTTGGGACAGTTTAGGAAAAGTAAGGTTTGGAAGGACGTGAAAATGATGACAAAAGTTTAATTTTTTTGCCTGAACTAACCCCTTCAACATTCATTTCGTTGTAGAGACCGCCAGTCAAAGCTAAATCAGTTTGCCTAGATTACGATGGCTTAAAAAGAATTAGCCCTGTTAAATTACCTCTTACATACCTCATATATTAGTCACTAACGATTTAATAAAGAACACTGGAAAGAAATAAAGGCGATAAATTAGGAATCCATTGGGTAACACGGCTATTTCGTGCAAAAAGCGTTCTTGGAAAAATACCTAAATTCTGAGGTAGGAGGAGAGCGCGAGGACTCAGCGGCACGAGCCTCGTCCAATCGCGTGCGACATCCTGCTGAATAAAAAAAGGCGTGATGAGGAGAGAGAAAAAAACGTCCGTTGAAAAGAGAGAGGTGGGGTGGGGGGAAACACGTCAAGCTCTCTAGCTAGTCGGCTCGGTCGATCACAGCTTGTGCTGGTACACTTCATTTAGATCAACCGGAGAAGAACATCATCTTAGACCGGCAGAGAAAGCGAATGAGATTGCAACCTTCTCGCGCACAGTGACATATCATCCCCTTTCTCTTCAGCAGGCTGATAAGGAGACCCAGATGGTGAGTTTTTGATTCAGCAGCAGCAGCAGCAGCCAGTGAGTGAACCCAACGACCCCCTCGTCTTCTATTGTGGTGAGGTGCAGTACGCTAGCTAGGGAGCTACCGAGAGCTAACTGTGGGATACTGGGCTGAAACTTACTGCTGTTGCAGTGATCCATCAAATCAGATGCTTTGCTTATTGTAGACACTATGCGAGCGTTTACATTGGAAACAGAAGATGCATACTAATCAGACCTTGTTGTGTAGTTGGGGATCTGTGTTTAAGGTTCCAAAGCTGTCATGTGTTTTCCTGAAGATGCGTCTTTCCAGATGGATTAAATGCTTCATGTTTTGACACCTGATTTTCGTCGACCCAGTTTAGTTCACGGAAAGGTGGACTGGTTCTTCCGTACTGATGCAATCGTAAACATGCAGGGTTTATTTGATTGTTAAAACCATGAATTCATAGTAACGTTACCCTGCTTCTCTCAGCGTTACCGTGCATTTTTACCGTTATTTGATGCTTGGTTACATAAAATTACGTAGCCCATCCTCTCTATCTAATGCATCCTTTCTCCTGTCCGTCCACATTTATTCATTTGGCGGACGCGTTTATCTAGAGTGACTTGCAATGTATTCAAGCTTCACATTTGTGTGTGTGTGTGTGTGTGTGTGTGTGTGTGACATTTGAACGCTGTAAATTGAAATGTTGACATTCATTACTCATCCCATATTGACCATAAACTGTCTGACTACTTTCATAGACCAACAAGCTTTCCTTCTGTCGTTGTATCATGGAAAACAGCAACTAGGAGTAAGCACAGGTTTAATGTGGAAATTTATGTAAATGTTTTTTGACATTGAATTTCAGCCTAATGTTGTCATAGCAACATGCTTGTTTAACTCCTAGGCTAGCCAGCATCAGCTGGCTGAAAACATGTATGCATGTGATAATAATGGGAACAAATGTATGTTGAGCAGTTTTAGAGGGTTAACCGTTTTGATTATACATGTTGTTATACTGAACATCTGTATGACTGATTTGGGTGTAGACCTAGGACTGCAGGCAGTCAGAGTCATGATGATATTCATTATTACAACATGAATGCAAGTTCCTTATAGCCTACATGATATCTAGTGTCTGTGTTGCAGGCAAAAAAATTGCCAATTATTTTGTACATTTGTTCTCCGCCAATGAAAAAAGTACCATCAAGTTTTGCATGGAACAGCATATGAGCGACTCCCACCACACTAATGAGAGAAAATGCAAAATGCTCATTTGTGAGAAATTGTGCTTCAACTTCCATTTTGCAAAACTCGGCCCACTTCTATTCCACATCCTCTGGTCAAGAGTAACCGTACAAAGAGTGAAATGCCCCAGTTTTATACTAAATATCAGTACTGAAACAAATTTGAGGAACAGGGCTAGCTAACTGTTGTATAATGATTTATGTTTAGCGATTAATCTCGACCAATAAAAGTTAAATGTGTGCATCTTTATTCTTTTTAAAGCTTCCTGTCCTCTTTGTGGTTATTGATGGTGTCACTTTGTTTAGGCAATTAGAGATCATCTGGCAGTGTATTGTCTGATCAAACATACATTCACAGTTAAATTAGGTCCATTGGGCATTCAGCAGCATAAGGAAAATGGTTTTAGCAAATTAAGTGCTCGAGAGACTGTGAATGCCCAAGCAAATGTTACAAATATATGTAACCTCTTTTAGGGTGCAATTTATTCCAGAAGCATGTGTTGCTTTTTAATGATGTCTTCTTCTTTCATTAGAGGTGTCCGTCTCTGTTGTACGTTAAATTAAGAGCAGATGGCAGAAACTAAGCCCTGAAGATTGTAGATTATTCATGTGGAAATGACAGCCTGCGGCATCAACTGTCCAGTTGTCAGAAAAGAACGTGCAGGCATGTCGTTCCAGGTGTTCCAGCAGAATGTTGTAACTTGTAGGAAGTTGAAAGGATTTAGTGTGATGTTCCAAGAAAACCTTGATAACTGAAGTTCTCATTCATATCAGATAAAGATGGAATCATGAACATCTAGGTATGTTTTGTCTTGTACAGAAAACACTGCATCAGCGACGTTCCTGCTTGAGCTGAATGTCACACACTGAGGTTCTAGTCCACGGTCTACTCTTAGTCTCTTGACTATTCTTAGAGCTCCATACTAATGAAATTATGCCAACAAGGACTCTGGGACAGCCTCTGCAGAGTGATAATGGAACCCTTTTTTTTCTTTGCAAAAAATGTGTCCTTATATGGAGAAAGAGAAGAAATTAGGCTCACTCCATAGGCCTAAATAGAACTTTCCACTGAGTGACTAGCTGTAGCGCCGCAATTGATACAGTTGTTATCTGTAGTCTCCCAGCGGCATGTCTTTGACTTGAGCATTTTTAATAAGCTCAACATGCGTGATTTTGTGGTATACTATAATTTACTGTTAATCACTTTAATGCAGGTGTTTATACTTTAGTTTAACCCAACATTTAAGACATAGTCTTCATATTTGGGGCTCTTTTGTAGCAGTTTTTTTTAAAATTGCTTTCCTGTGTGAAAATGAGTGTGTGAAGTGTCCTGTGAAAGGGCAAAAGAGAAGAGGTTTCACATGTTTGTCAAATTCCATGAAAAGGAGTAATGTCTCTTGGCAATTCTGTCGGTATGTTTCATGATTTCTGATTGCAAAATGCATTCCCTTTCTTGTGATAAGAAGATCATGGTATGGTAGATGCTGACTGCTGTGTTTTGTGAAGCACCGCAAAGGGCCTAGATCATGTTTCGTACTCTGTCTGAACATGCTCAAAAGGCTTCAAAAAAGGGATGTGTCCTGGCAGTACCGTTTAAGATCCACTGGTTTTCTTCTCATTTTGAAGTATAAACACAAAGTGTTTTCGAAGTGTTGCAAACATACCTGATCCTAAGGAAAACGGGGAGGTTCTTTGGAAAGCATGTTTGAAAACAGTCATTATTTTTTGTAGTTGTGTTCTAGTGGCGCCACTTCAGCTTTAACAGGTGAAATCTTACACCATGCACTTTCTCTTGGTCAAAGGTGTACTCTGGAGTCAAATGAAACATTAGACTGTTCCTCTTTAACCCTGCCCACACGTGTTCTCTTTAAAATGTACAATACAGGCATATCAAGGTTTTTTTTTTTTTTCTGCCTCAACACATTTAAAGTTTCACATCCGTGAGTAGACTCCATCGTCAGCTTCTGTCTGTGGCTCAACACATTAGCAAAGACTTTCACATTCTTCTTTAGAAGTGTTTGAGCCTCAGCATTTTCTCATGTACAACTGCTTTCACGCAATCACTCTCTTCTTCATTCTGACCCAGAGCTTCTGCTCTCAGCATGAATTCAGCCAGCTCAGGTTTATGAAAATGAACACTATAATGATTAGAGAAGCAAAGCCCAGGAAATAGGTGTAACGATGGTATGAAACAACCAAACTTGAAGTAGAAATTTGAATAAGCCAAACTCAAGGTTTCATTTTAAACAAACCAGTCAAGCATCTAGATGCAAGAGTAATTGACAACCAAAGTCTTTGCGTATTTCTGTCCTTTCTGTTCTATATCTAATTTGAGTTGTCTGCCTAGACTCAAAGTCAGCAGTGCACTGCAGTAGAGAAATGGACAAAATGACTGAAACTTTCAGAAAATGACTTTCCGATAGGCACCAGTGGAAAAATACTAACCTTAATGTGTCATTTTGTAATTTAATATAGCTGTATTGGTTCCCGAAGGCTCATTTTGTTTTTTTAGTTAGAGGGAGATTAAACATAACTTGACTTTTGCAAAAATGGGCCCTCTAGCATCTTTCAGTACATTGCATCTCATTCATGGAGCCCAGCCAGACTCCCTCAGGGCTGCTGTATGAACCTCATATCTGTGTTGCCAGGAATTTTGACAATAGAGTTTTGTCTTCTAAATCTGACTCATTGCTCTTGTTCTTTAAGAATTATTAGCTTGGCAGAATGTGGCAAATGGGACATCAGCCAAACCATTCACTCCATGTCTGTGGCCCTGTTTGTACCTAGTATTAACTGCAGTTTAACATGCATGTCTCTGCATGTTGGTCAGGCATACCAAAAATATTACATGCACTGCATGTAATGTGTCCTGTGCATTCCAGGTCACATCTGAAAGTTGTTTGAATGATCACAAGATGCATTAGACCCAAGGTGAACAGGGCTTGGCTGATTGTGACCACAAGATGGTTGTTGCCTCCTCAGTCCACTGAACTCCTGCTTATTCCCCTGGCTGTCTGGACCCATGGGGAGCAGCTGATGGGATTTTGTCTAGCTAATGAGATTAAAAGAGTGTCTGCAGTCTAGTACCAAAGAGGAAGAGTAATAGAGAGTGAATGTTGTGTGTACACGGTGTGTGGCTGTGGGAGAGAGTAAAATACTGACCTTTGGTAATGGCAGGGCATCACAAATCATACTAGTCTGTCAGTGTTTGAGGGGGAGCAAGGGTTCAAATATGTACACACACTGCCCCGGGTCATAGTATGGCCTGCAGCCCATCTGGTTGGCTGTCATTTTAAATTTAGGTTGGTATTTAGCTTGTTCAGTCTCGCACACTCTCTCTGCTCCGCTTTGTTTTACTCAGAACATTTGAATCTGGAACTAACACAAGGTTTTCTGTCAGGTCTCTAATGTCACTGATCAGAAAAGTTTTCATGTCATCCTTCTGAATTATTACTTAATTGGCCATCATAACAGTTAAATAAATAATCTTAAAGGGTTAGTTCACCCATAAATGAAAATTCAGTCATTTATTACTCACCCTCATGTCGTTCCACACCTGTAAGGCCTTTGTTCATTCAAAATTAAGATCTTTTTGATAAAATCCGATGGCTCATTGAGGCCTCCATTGACAGCAAGATAATTAACACTTTCAGATGCCCAGAAAGACATATTTAAAACAGTTCATGTGACTACAGTGGTTCAACCTTAATGTTATGGAAAGAAGAAAATACTTTTTGTGCGCCAAAAAAAACAAAATAACGACTTAATTCAACAATATCTAATGATGGGATTATTTCAAAACGCTGCTTCATGAAGCTTTGAAGCGTTACGGATCTTTTGTTTCTCGAATCAGTGGTTCGGAGCGCTATCAAACTGCCAAAGTCACGCCCCCCAGTGGTGAACCATTGAAATTTCAAAACACTTACGACTTAAAGGGATAGTTCACCCAAAAATGAAAATTTGATGTTTATCTGCTTACCCCCAGCGCATCCAAGATGTAGGTGACTTTGTTTCTTCAGTAGAACACAAATGATGATTTTTAACTGCAACCGCTGCCGTCTGTCAGTCTTATAATGGCAGTGGATGGGAACTTCTACTATAAGAGTAAATAAAGCTTTCTTAGACAAATCCAAATTAAACCCTGCGGCTCGTGACGACACATTGATGTCCTAAGACACGAAACGATCGGTTTGTGTGAGAAACTGAACAGTATTTATATCATTTTTTACCTCTAATACACCACTATGTCCAACTCCGTTCATGACTCCTTTAGTGATGTCTGATCGCGCTCTGACAGCGGCAGTGATGTCTGACACTCATTGAAGTATATGCGCAAGACATCACTTCCGTTGTCAGAGCGCGATCAGACATCACTAAAGGAGTCATGAACGGAGTTGGACATAGTGGTGTTTTAGAGTTAAAAAATGATATAAATACTGTTCGGTTTCTCACACAAACCGATCGTTTCGTGTCTTAGGACATTAATGTGTCGTCACGAGCCGCAGGGTTTAATTTGGATTTGTCTAAGCAAGTTTTATTTACTCTTATTGTATAAGTTCCCATCCACTCGCATTATTTGACTGACAGACGGCAGCGGTTGGAGTTAAAAATCATCATTTGTGTTCTACTGAAGAAACAAAGTCACCTACATCTTGGCTGCGCTGGGGGTAAGCAGATAAACATGAAATTTTCATTTTTGGGTGAACTATCCCTTTAAAGGTGCTCTAAGTGATGTCACGCGTTTTTAGGCCAAAACATTTTTTGTCACATACAGCAAACATCTCACTATCCGCTAGCTGCCTGTCCCCTGAACACACTGTAAAAAAACGCGGTCTCTGTAGTCGCCACAAGCTCCGAAAACGGCAATAAAAACTACCTGGTGCAGCCTGGACCACGAAACCTAATAAACATGCTCCAGCCAATAACTGACAAGAATGATTTTAAATGCGCCTTCATGACTGTTTCAGGAAGTACGGAGGGGGAGGGGGAGGAGGAGGAGGAGGGAGGGTCTAGCTAGCCTCTGTTTTGTTTGACAACACTTCGAACGTCAACAGGAAGTTACTCCACCCAGGATCACTTAGAGCACCTTTAACAAAGCCTCCTTTATTGAAATCACGTGACTTTGGCAGTTTGATAAACGCTCCGAACCACTGATTCGAAACAAAAGAATCACTAATGCACATGCTATGCAGTATGCATTACTCTTATTTGAGGTACATTTTTAAAATTAGTGGATGGCTTGAAAATGCCTTTTGGAGTCGAGTCTGAACAGGGCCTGAAAAAAAAAAAAAAAAAAAAAAAAAAAAATTTAAAACGCTGTGACATTGTTAGATTTCACACTATAATTATCACTTTATATCCAATGACCTGATTGTCATTTACTAGATGATAAATGCATTTACACACAAGGTAGTGCTTTTGAAACAAGGCTGAACTTTAGAGAGAACATGGTGTTTTTTGTGTGTGTCATTGTGAAACCCAGAGGAGCTGGTAATTTGAACTGCAGTGTATTGATCTTCAGGGTCTTATGACTGCATATGGCATACATACAGCACTAAGGCTTGATTTTGTGTGCTGGTCAGCTGATGGCTGATTTTTGAGGGCGGCTTGGACCCCATCATTGTAAAGTGCATCCGAGCAGAGCACAGGAAGAAGATGTGTCATCACTCCTTCCTGCCACAGTGCAGACAGTTGGGAGGCTGTGCTATCTGCATGTGTGTGTGGAGAGAGAGCCTGTTTTTCTCTGTCTCATGTACAAATAAGGCAAAAAGGGACAGATGGCACCAGCTGAGATAGTGCCCTGCTCCATTGGTTTTTGTGCTTCTCTTGTGTGCAAGTATTAACACTCACACATCTCTAGTCCTGTTTTTGCCACCATTTAAACTGTGACTGACCGGAGCATCTTTGTTTTGGGTTCAATAGTTTGTGACATCATTTTATTGCATATCTGCTAATCAGAAGACAGAAAATGCCCAAAACTTTTAATTTTTTTAGTTTACTTTTGTGTACTTGTTTAGTCTCCTTCACACCCTCACTGCTACTCGTGTATTTATTTTCCATCTTGACTCTTCTTTAAAATGTAAATGGTCTTTTTGGTATTTGTGTGCATTTAGCATGAATATGTAAATGACTGTGGCAATAGCTCTGAAACAAACATGTTACACAAACACTCTGAAACAGGAAGTGGGCTGAGGGTTGTCTTGCACTCAGGGTGTGTTGTGACTTTATCAGATAAAGTGTAATCATGTTGGCTTCTCGTTTTACATTTGCAAATTCATAGTGGTTCTTTATTGACCAGGGGATGAACACATTACACAGGTTGTACAATAACACTTTACAAGTCAGTGCAGACACACATTGGACTTTTTGCAGCACATGCTTTGCAAGGTCTCAACACAGATGCAGAACCCCAAATTACATGTTCCTAAGTTGAAAATTAAGATTTTACATTGTATCATATTTTTTTTGTTTCTAGAAAAAGTGTGTGTTTTTTGTAAAGACAAAATATTAAGAAATACAAACCTAATGGCCAAAACACACCAAGCTGACGGTCGGCCGTCGGGCAGTTTTTCTTCGTTGGCCGGCTAAGTTTTCTCAGTGTTTTCTGCACCGTCGGCTGAAGTTGGTCCTCGTCTGCTTTTTTTTTTCCGGCCGATTCGAAATTTTGAATCGCCGTCGGAGCTTGTCGAGCCGTCGGGCCATCTGCTCATTCTGATTGGCTATTCAGATACTGCCACCTGCTGGTACAGAAAGGCATTTCATCTCACGCAGGCGCAGAACTGACGTGTTACTTGGCCGTCGGCTGTTTAGCGTTGGTTTGGTGTGTCAGGCAAACTTTGGACACATACGCTGCCGACGTGAGCCAACCCCGCAGTCTGCTTTCGTCGCCACTTGTTCGTCGGTGTCGGCTTGGTGTGTTCTGGCCTTAAAGAATGCACTTGTTTTAGCGGCTTAATGGGAGTATTGACATAAACTTCACTATTTGATTCGATATCGATTAATTTGGATGCATATCAGGTATAGTACATGGCCAATTTTCTCAAGGAAAAAAATCTCTCGACTATAATGCTGTAAACTATACAGGGAGTCAGTTGGTTTGCCTGGCAGGGCCAGACTGATATATCTTCTACACTTTCTGTGGTCGAAACACTGAGCGATTACATGAGACATGATGTACTGTATCTTTCAACATACCTTATGATGTTCATTCTTGTTTGTTTTGTGCTGTAACTAGTAGTAAAGTGGAATTAAGTGGAAGCACATTAAAGAGCATCAAAGTGGTAATTATTGTTTGAATTTCATAATAAAATGACAGAATTTGAAATCGGAGACTTGGTTTCATATCAAAAGTAACAAAGGACAAAGCTTATGGCAGTTTATTGGATGGGAGGCGCGCTACAAAGTTTTGTTCATTCATCAACTGAACAGAACAGCACAGACTAAAAGATTGATTATTGGTATATAAGAATCAGTATCAGTTCATCAAAATGAGAATCTATTACAATTGAGAAACTATTTTTTTTTTTTTATCCAATCCTAAAGCAATTGATCAAATATGTGCCACAAAACACACACAGTGCTACAATAATAATACTAATAATAAAAAATGAAAATCTCATAGATTTGACTATTACAAGAAAGCAAGCAAGCAAACAAAAACAATAGATAAACTTGTCACCAATTGTCAATGCGTTTTCGTTTGATTAATAACTGTCCGACAACGATGCATCCGTACTTTTCGTTCTGTCGGTCTTAAATGTAAAAGCTGGCACATTTTTAACTTGTCGCTTCCAGTTATTTTAGCCATTTAAAACCCCTTTTTTTTTTATTCTGCTCCATTGTTGCACACTTGTATTTATCATATTTGAATTCATTTTCATAACCACAAACACACTGGTTATATAGTTGTACCATTTACTGCAGTTTGTAATTCTCTTAGGCGTTTACCTGTAGCGTCTAATGATTCAGAAGTCTCACACATTCACAGGAAATGGCTTGCATCTGCATTGAAAAATGAGGTGGATATTCTGAAGGAAACGATTAATGAAATTACTGAAGGGAATTTGTTGCTGTCTGATACTGATGACGTTCTTGTCTGATTCTGTTTTTAAGCAAATATTATCATGTTGAGCAGGCTGAGTGGTTGTAATCTCATTTCAAGGCTTTGTGTGTGTGAGAGCAAAGTCCCTCTCGATAATGGCTATAATTTGTGAAAAGTGGTGTTATTGTATGTCGGATGTGATATAATGGTCATCACTGATACTTGCACTGCTTTTCTGAACTGAGCAAATGAACTCTCCTTTTTTCTAAAGTACAATAACAAGTGGGCATGTGTGTGAGCTGTTATACCAGCAGATCTGTGTGTGAATCGAGCTCTAGATTTATATGAAGGAGACAAGTATAGATGCAGTAGTGGAGGTGGAGAACTGCTGGCTTTCTGACAGACCTGAGCAGTTACATAAAAACCTGTCAGTTCAGCATTTTATAAAGCAGATCGTTCTTATACCCAATTGGTTTAACATTTTACAGACTCTCTGTGGGTATTTTGTTACTGGTTCAATGTCGTGCAGGTGTGTCCCAAACCCTGACCCTGTCACTAGCATTTTGTCTGAAATCTATCATAAACACTTTGTTCTTAAATTCCCATTGTCCCTTGTGGCCTGTACAGATTGGCGGCTGTTTTGATTTTAAGAGCTACAGAATATGTTGTGCAGAGTTGACCATGGGACATGGGCCTGTGTTATGTAATGTCATATTATAACTTTAGCTTGGCTCAAACTGAAAGCATGTGTGCACAGGGTCTTTATTTCAAGGGGTGACTGCGTTAGAAACGCTCACCAGGCTTAGTCTTCGTTGATCCCTCTCCATGCATTTGTGTGTGTGTGTGGGTACACAGACAAAAGGTGCCTGTAAAAGCATGCGACCAGATGGAGGGATATAGGAGGGACTGGATGAAGTGGTTGCAAGGGAACATTTTTGGAGTTATGTCAGGTTAGGAGGGCGGCAGTAATGGTGGATGGATGATGTGCAGGATTATGCTGTGGTATTCACAAAGCAGTGCCTGAAATAGTGTTGCCATGGGTAACCTGTCTTAGGACCACTGGCTTAATTTTCGTTCTTTTTTTCTTTTTCCAGGACAACAGGAACACTTCTGATGACAAGCCCGTTCAGCGTTCTAAGGTACATCACTTTGTTCACATCCTTGTCTTTTCTCCATCTGTTTCTAGATTTAATATTGTGCAGTGAATCTCTATCCGTCTGTCTTTGAGTCATGCACTATATCTCAAGTCTATATTCTGAAGTCATGTGATGAAATTTTGATCTGTTCCTTGCAAATTCATTGAGTGAACTATTGTTTTAAATGACTGAAAAGAAATGGCCGTGCCTTTTTGTTTCCTATCAGTCTTTCAGTTTCAAGACACAGAAGGAGACCTGTGCATCATGTGAGAAGACGGTGTATCCGATGGAGAGATTGGTGGCTAACAACCTCATCTTCCACGCCACATGCTTCTGCTGCAAGCACTGCAACACCAAACTCAGGTTAGACACTTCCTCACCAGCACAGTCTGACAAAAAACGGCAAACAGCAGCAGTTAAACGGGCTGGAAACTGAAATTGTCCTTTTGAAAGAAGTCTCTTTTTCTCACCAAGGCTGCATTTATTTGATCAAAAGTACAGCAAAAACTGTGAAATATTTTTGCAACTGAAATTGCTCTTTTCAATTTGAATTCTTTTTCAAATGTAATTTATTCCTGTGATATCAAAGCAGCCATTACTCCAGTCTTCAATGTAACGAAGAAATTGCTCAAGAAACATTTCTTATTATCAATGTTGAAAGCCATTTTTGCTGCTTAATACTTTTGTGGAAACTGTGATTACATTTTTAGGATTCTTTGAATAGAAATTTCAAAAGAATAGAAATTTATTTGAAACTGAATTTTTTTTTTTTTTTTTTTTACACACGCACACGCGCACACACACGCAGCAAACCATGGACACGCACACCTGGAGCAGTGGGCAGCCTTTTTTTTCTTTTTTTTTTTTCTGTGGCACCTGGAGAGTGATTGGGGGTTAGGTGCCTTGCTCAAGGGTACCTCAGTCATTTCCTGCCGGTATTGGGACTCGAACCCGCAACCTTCGGGTTACTGTCTAACCATTAGGTCCATTACATAGATGCCTCATTCCACTGCTCCAGATACATCTGCGCGTTTTCACTCACAGTAAGAATCAATGATGACACAACATTGTGCAGCTCCTGGTTGTGAAACCGTCATGATGTAACTTCCCCAAGAAATGGAATAATGTGTTGGTTTGTGTTTTTATATGCATTAACTCAATATTACAGGTTTTATACTTTTAAAGGTCCCGTTCTTCGTGATCCCATGTTTCAAACTTTAGTTAGTGTGTAATGTTGTTGTTAGAGTATAAATAAAATCTGTAAAATTTTAAAGCTCAAAGTTCAATGCCAAGCAAGATATTTTATTTAACAGAAGTCGCCTACATCGAACGGCCAGTTTGGACGACATCCCTCTACTTCCTTCTTTAATGACGTCACTAAAACAGTTTTTTGACTAACCTCCGCCCACAGGAATACACAAGAGTTGCGTTTGTAGAGTGTGTTTGTCGCCATGTCGTCGAAACGCTGTTATTTTCATCCCGCAGTCCAATCACCGGGTCTGATTCCGGCTCAAATTGATAGGGTAAAATTAAAGACATGTTTACAATAACACTGAGCGCGTGCATCTCCACGTTATGGTAAGAGGCGTGACTTTTCCGGGCACGGTGCGCTCAGAGCTGTCGAATCACAACACAGGAACCGCTGGCACAATCAGAACTCGTTACGTATTTCTGAAGGAGGGACTTCATAGAACAAGGAAGTCATCAGCCCGTTTTTATGACAGTGGAAACAGCGGTATACAGATAAGTAAATTATGTGAAAAATACTGTGTTTTTTTACACGCGAAACATGAACACATGTTATATTGCACACTATAAACACAATCAAAGCTTCAAAAAAAACACGAAAAACGGGACCTTTAAAGTTGTGTCAGCTGACGCCTTCATCTTGTATTGTTCAGTTTAGAAAAATCAACTGCTGAAGTCTATTTCATATATAGATATTCGTACATGCGTCTAACTACGGTTGCAGACGCTGTCAACTTGCTCTTGAATGTTCACAAACCGCTCCAATATGGCAGACTATCAAAGTAAATTAAAGGGGCAGTCGTGGCCATAGATTATGCACATAGATGCTCATTAGCGGCAGTTTCAATGTGCTGCTATACTTAAGTCAAGCCCAAAGTATACATCAGCTGACTGCGTCCTCACACCGTCTACATTACATAATTTCCGTCATCAGGAGGGTCTTCGGACTGTCCACATACAACAGCACGTGCGAGTGACTTGAGCGCTTAAAAACAGCAGGGTTTAATAAAGGCCTTCTGAAGCGAAGCAATGCTTTTATGTAAGAAAAATATCCGTATTTAACACATTATAAAGTACTCATGAAAAAAACGTAACTGACGTTTCATTTTAAAGTGAATTAATCCTTTAACAGTGCTAATATCCTTGCTAAATAATTTTTACTGACTTGCCAAAAATATTCTTACTGACCCAATTTTTGTATGTATGCGTGCATTTATATGGATGTGATCTCTTGGCTTCTCTGCTCTGTAGTCTGGGGACCTATGCAGCGCTGCAGGGGGAGTTTTACTGCAAACCACACTTCCAGCAGCTCTTCAAGAGTAAAGGGAACTACGACGAGGGCTTCGGACGCAAGCAGCATAAGGAGCTCTGGGCCTCCAAGGATGCAGAGAGCATCACCAAGACGGCATAAATCCTCAGTGATTTCCAAAACCTACCTTTCTCCTCCACTGGCCAATGATAATGACCCTTTATATACTCTGCCCACATCCTTGACACACAATACACACATGCATCCACACTTAGACACTCTTGAACCAGGCTCTTTATGATATATCAACACAATCACAGATAGACCACCATGTGTTGTTTTCTTTATCCCCCCAATTTTAATTTCTAATTTTTATTTAGCTTTAGCAAATGTCATTTTGTGTTCATCTTTTTTTTTTTTTTTTTTTTTGTCTAGTGTTGTGGAGTTAACAGTTAGTTGATTGTGACCAAAATGTTTGTATCCCTTTAGGAGGGATGATTCACTTATTAGCATCATTACGATCCTGTTTGGCAGTACTATTACGTTTGGTTTTCTGTCGTAAGAGTGGTTTCAAGATGGTTTCGATTATACACTCAGGTAATGATTCTGGGGTGTTGCATCAAAATTATTCAGCAATCTTTTATGTACAAGGTCGACTTAAGTGTTTTTGATTGATATTTATCCCTCTAGTTACATACTTTTTTCAGACTCTATGGCCTAACAATGGTCCTTACAATAAGAAACTATCTTTTATTTTGTTTGGTTGGTGCAGGATATTTTATGTGTGAATCTACAGGGTACACTGTACTGTAAAGAACTCGCTTGAGTTTACAATCCCTCATTCCTTTACTCTTTCCTGCTTTTTCCAATTTTTATCTTCTTTTGATGTTAAGAATTAATAGTACTTTACAGATCCTGTAAGACAGGCCTCTGTGAACTCATTAAATAATAGCATATTCTTAAGCATGGGGATCTTTTATCAAATGTAATTACAAACACGACATTTCCTTTGCTGAATATCGACCAATTTCAGTTCATTTTATTATAAATTGACGTCTAGACTTGGACAGTCTTAAATTGCCTCTTTTCTGGCGCCCTCTAGTGTTTTGGATGCTTTTCCTTGTTTGACCTAGTTCTTCTCTTAGAAACTTAATGCCATCTAGTGATATCTTATGCTCATCATATCAACCATAGATATGCCTTTTTTTTTTCTTTTCTTTTTTTTGGTCATATTTTTCTGCAGACTGCACATTTTTTTTTTATATAATAAACTTTTTTTTTTTTTTTTTTTTTTTTGAATTATTGTTGCTCAGTTATTTCTTGCAGAGGCATTTGTACATAAGAACCACTAAGCAGAGTGAATGTACTGTGATGCACTGTACTGTACTTATGCCTTGCTGCATGGGACCAAGCTTGTACGACAAATTAAGATATATTCACAGGGAACTAGGTCTCAGAGGAAATGACATTTACGATGCTTCGCACCATTGCCTTTCCCCCCTTCCACCACTTCCTGTCATCACATAGTTTTTAACTTTTTCCTGTAGGCTTCTCTGTGACGGGGTTTAGTAGGACTTTGAGTTCATACGTAACCGTGTGGCTCCTAAGTATTGCTCAGGAATATAGATGGGTCACAATGATCCAACAGCATCACCTCTAGTGTTAAAAGCTGTTGTTCACTAAATAAATCATTTTTACAGTCAGAATTGTTAAGCAAGTTGGGGTTTAAGCAGGAAGGGGGGTGATGTACATCTAAACGAACACTTCCATCCCAGGTTTTATATGCAGATGTCGGCGTAAAACTGTGACTTTGCATCTTGTGAATTGTCACTGTGGCCATAAGCTGTGACCTCTCCAGTCGTTCATGTATTTGTGTACAAACCTCATTGATGCCATCATGTAGTTTCTTTTAATGAATGAAATGCCTCTGAGTTTTAATGCTATTGCTTTTTTGGTTTTATAGCGTAACAAACGGTAAAGCTATTCTGTTGTGTCTGTATATGTTAAATGCCGTAAGGAAGTGGTCTGTAGATAGTTTTGTCTTTAGTTTTAGTCCATGATAGTGGCTTGTTGTGTTTGCAAGTGTCTTGTCTGCCTTCCAGTGCAATGGCCTTTTGTCTGTACGTTTGAGGAGATGATCCATTTTAGACTTGCTAAGCCATTGAAAATCATCCAAATATTTTCAACAACTTGAATGCCACAAAAGTCCCTGTGTATGTATATATTTAAGATTACTGTGAAATTGAAATGCGCTGCGAGGTTTAGAGGAATTATCGAAAGCTCTTGGCATGAACGTGAATAATATTGTCATATTAAGCCTTATCATTTTAGTTGCGTTTTTTTTTTTTTTGTTTCAAATCCTTCATATTAAGAACACATTTTCTTTTCAGCTTCCTTTTTGAGTTTATTTCCTCAAAATCATCAGCTTTTTTAAAAAATGTCATAATCAACTTTCTCACTCTAACAAATTTCTTTTCAATGTTGTCATTTTCTTTTCTGTCCAAATGTGCTTTTATTTTTGGAACAGACTTTCCACAGACACAAATCACTGTGTTTACACCAATTGTTAGTTGTGTTTGCACGCAGTGCGCCAAGGTACAAATGACACAATATCATGCAAACACTCACTGTCTTTTATAAACTACAGAACAAACAGGAAAAAGGTACACTCTTCTTTTTGCTCTTGGATTTGTAGTTGTTGAAATGTGTGAGTGTGTCTTTGTAAATGTATGGATATTTAAGGTTGCAAAAGATTATTTTTAAATGCTGTTGACTCTGTCTGCATGCGTTGAGTGAGAGGAGATAAATGTACGCAAAGTGTATTACTCTAGATCTAAAACTTGATCAGTGGAATAAGGTGGCCTTAAAGCAGAAGGAGGTCTTGGCTCTTTACTTATTTTGTCCCCATCAGGTTTATTTTTGTCTTGGTACTTCTATCAGCCCTCCTTTGATCAGGAACTGCTACAACAATTCCTAATAAAATGTGATTCTTTCTTTAATTTCCCACAGACTTGTTTTGTTCTTTTCTCCTCGTTTTTAGTTCTCGTTTTTGTACACTCTTTTGGAGAAAATAAAAAAATGATATGCCGGTGTTGATCAACCCTTAGTATGGATGTTTTATTATATAAAATCTCACATTACATGACCCGATGTCTTATTTTTAACAGCTTTATCTATTTATTTTAAGTGTGATGGTGTTAAATTATACCATATGTTAAAACGAATATAAAAATATATTTTGAATAAAGACAGAACAACAAATAAGATAACAGCAGAGGGGAAATAATAATGAGATGGCTGTAATTAATTTTTATTCACAATAATCAGCATTTTCACTTAAAATTTCTATCTAAAAGTATCTTTTAATACTGAAAATAAATACTGTTACCAGATACAAATCCAAAAAATTAATAGCAGTAATTTTTGCTGAAAAATATGCTCAGGATGACAACAGTGTGAAGAGTTATGCATATGCTTTATGCATCATGTTATTCACCTAAACACAGCACCACCATCATCCAAGGTCTCCCCCTTTTTTTTTTTTTTTTTAATTTGAAAAATAAACAAATATATGCAAAATATAGGCATTAAACAAACAATATTAACAATTTACAATTCTCAGAGGGCAGACATGGATGCAAATTACAAAATGTAACAGCAACAAAGCCTTAAATGTAAAATCATGAAAGACAAGGATTAAAGAAAAAAGAGAAAAAGGTCATTAACCAACTAGTGTTGTGAACAATCTTTCTTAAATACACAAACTTAATTTGTTTGTACTCAAGGAGATTGACGTGACATTTTACTGTAGAATTGAGACCAAAGGTAAGATAATTCATTCTCATTTCCTTCACCTCTTTTAAATAATAATCACCTCTTTTAAAATATTTGTTGTTACATTTATGATCTCTAATAGACAATTTACCCAGACAAGGAGATGGGAGAGAGAATGTCACAGAGTAATGTGAAAGAATCCCTTTTACCAACAGTACAATGTTTTTTGTTGTTTTTTTGTTTTTTGGTATAGCATTTACAACTCTGTAAACTCTTTAGGATGACATACAAATCCATGTTTTAAACAAAAATCATTGTAATTGAGAACATTACCATATAGTTGTCCATCATGTCTAGGAGGGAAAAAAATGTTATATTGAACCTTGTGGTGCAAAATAAAATGATTGTTCCAAATGGTTTTTTGTGGACTAAAGTTGTGAGAAAATGCTAATTTCCAATAGTCTACAGGGGAACCTGTTGATGGAAGGCAGACAATTTAAGAGGTAATTTGGACAACTCAAAGTCACATTTAATCAAAAATACCAAGCCACCTACTTTCCCAAATATTGAAGAAGAGACAGTAAACCATAAGCTGTTTGTATTATGAAGAAATTATCTTAACCATTGAGTTTTTAAAACACTATTCATTATTTCTAAGTCAATAACATTTAATTTAAAACCAAAAATATGTTCAGTGGTTTCAATATCTCCAATATCAAATTTTGATTTGAGGAATTCTTTAGATGGTAAAACATTTCAGCTTGTTTAAACTTAGAAATGAAAGTTCACCTGCTGCCTTAAAAATGTGAGTTAATTCAACTAAACATAAGTTAACTCAAATTGAAGATAATCTTTGTCTTGACTACTTGTGAGTTGAAACAATGTATTACTTTAAGTTTAATTTTTAACTTAAAATAATGCATTGTCTTGACTATTCGGGAGTTGAAACAAAGGTTATTTTCAAGTTGAATTAACTCACATTTTTAAGGCAGCAGGTGAACTTTCATTTCTAAGTTTAACCAGCTGAAAATGTTTTACAGATTTATTATTTTAAAATGAAGTTCTTTCATTTTAGGGAGACTTGGAAAGGCAAGATAGTTCATTCTCATTTCCTTCACCTCTTTAGGGTTAAAATCTTTGAAAACATAATATCGTTTAATTCTATTTGGATGAAGTTTATCAATGAAGACACTTCTTATATATTTGTTGTTACATTTGTGATCCCTAATAAACAATTCACCCAGACAAGAGAGATTGTCACAGAGTAATGTGAAAGAATACCTTTTACTAATAATACCATGTTTTTTGGTATGGCATTTACAACATTGTAAAACTCTTTACATACAAATCCATGTTTTAAAAAAAAAATAATTGTAATTGAGAACATTACAATAGTTGTCCATCATGTCCAATATGGACATGAAAAATGTTATATTGAAACCAGTTTTCATGAAATAACGATTTGTTATGGTGCAAAATAAAAATACAAGTTTTCAGTGGACTAAAGTTGTGAGAAAATGCTAATTTCCAACTCGAGAACCTGTTGATGTAATGCAGACAATTTAAGAGGTAATTTGGACAAATCAAAGTCACAACTAATCAAAAATCCCAAGCCACCTACTTTCCCAAATACTGAAGAAGAGACAGTAAAGCAGTTTGTATTACAAAGAAATAATCTTAACCATTGAGTTTTTAAAACACTATTCATTATTTCTAAGTCAATAACATTTAATCCCCCTTCTTCGTAACTATGAACTAGATCACTTTTGTTAATATAGTGATGCTTATTTTTCCACATAATGCTACATTATTTTACTAAGTGAGGTGGGATAGCTAACGAGGAGGCTGGATAAACAGTAATTCCATTTCAGTTAACACAATTCTCCCAAAAATCCCTTTGTGTCCTCCAAGGTCTCCCTTTTGAAAGTTCACTTCTGACTCCTACGTCACAAATGTGTGCGCGGCAGTGATGCTGTGCGCCTCACGTCACCAAACATGAACTAAAGAGAGGAGAAGCGCGCCCCCGAGCGTACACCAAGTCCGAGCGCTTAACACAGTTGTCATCTTGAACGTGTTACGGAAATTACAAACGTTATACAATGCATTTTTCCACCGATGACGAGTAAAAAGAAAACCGTGAAAGCAATTTTCCCCGTGCACGGGCATTAACATGACGAACTTTCGGCTGGTTTTGAAGGAAGCGAGCGTATGGGTTCCGGTGACGAACTGCTTTTTCGCTGTCAGGAAACTCAGTGCGCTAAAGATTCATTCTAGCATCTGCTGTTTATCATCATCAACATCACAAGAATGCTTGGACTAATGTCGCCTAAAGATCTCATCTCACGCTTAATATCACCAAAAGCTCCTGAACGTCCCTCGGGGAGCGCATTTTCCGCACTTTCGCTGAGTTTTAACTTTCGCTGAGTTTTGACCGTCATCAACGGAAAGGGGAATTTGTTCTCGAAGTTCAAGTAGCCACTGACTGTAACGCGCACGCTCTTTTTTCCAGATCTTCGACAGTGTGCAGCTATCCTCATACGTTTTTCGCTTTTACTTCGGTAAAGTGGATACATGAATGCTGCTTTCACAGTCACATGCCTTCATTCATAATCATTTGTCGCGTAATAATGCGGAGAGTGTCCAATCATCGAGCTGAGGGCTCATTTTCTGGTTTATTTGGCTTTACAAAGTTGTTACGCACAGGATTAATGATCATATACGGACTGTTAGCGATTCACCGTTCACTAGAAAAGTGAAAACTGTACGTTCGTGCAGTGAGCTGGCCAGACACATCGACGAAGGGAAAAATATGCAAACCTAGCAGGAAAAGAAGCCATCAGAATTACGGAAATCCTTTCTTTTCCTCCAGTCTGCTAATACAAATGGATTTTATGTAAGCAACTCGCTTATATCTGCACCATTAGTGTTCATATGAGACATTCTAGCTTTAGCTTTTGGACGTGAAGCTTGTTATTAAGATTTATTTTGAACTCTCCATGCAGTAGTTATGCTGTCTTCACAACGCTGTCGCTTCATGAAACGTCCATATTTTATTCGTAGTCACTAGACTGCTACTTTCTCACAACATAAACGAGAGATTGCGTATTTTTGTGTATTTAAGAGGTTTCGTCTCTTGACTGGTCTGAGGAATAGGTTTTATGGATGATATGGGAGACCCTCAGGGGTCCGCGCGCCTGGAAGCGCGTTAGGAATGGCAGCGGCCTGGATATTTCTGGACAGTCATATTACATTAACTGAAGCTATTACGTTTGTCTTCACGATTTACATCGAGTTTCCGAAGACAGGACAGAAAGTGACTGAGTGAAGAGTCCCTCTCCAACTGCGTGCAGTTCACCCCAAGCTCAGGTGGGTATTTTAACTTGAGGTTCATAGATACTCGTTATTAATGCAGTATGTGTACAGCATAAACATGCTCGAGTGTTTGCAAGGTTTCAAGGTGTGTTAAGCTTTGCAACAGGTTTTGATATTGTGTTTTGGGTGGATGACAGTCTTGACTAATGAAACTGTCATGCCCATTATTTTTTCCTCATAAAATGTGCACTAAATATGCACAATAACTGGTATCTAAATGGCATACCTGTGACGAGTATCAGGTGTAAACTGATTCACTAGTGTTATTATTATTTGATTAGAAATCTCAACACTGTATGTATTAATTATAAATTATGTTTGTTAAAAAAAAAAAAGTCATAACTCAGTTCCCAGAAGTTTTCTCTTTTACCCTGCCTACGTGCTTTGGTATCAACGCTATCATATGCATGACATGCAGCAAACGAATGAATGTTTTTTTGATTAATAGTAGGGGGTGAGTGCTAAAGGTCAGTGTTTCCCAACCTTATTGAGTCTTATGGACCCCACAGCCCCATAAGGTTTAATGAAGGGGTCACATGCAACCAGAAATTGTTCATTATGCCTTAAATGATGCTGTATATCATTGCACTTGTTATACCATTTAGCAGTGACAATAATATTATTGAAGCCATGTCAAACAACCGATAGTGGAGGTGGAAAACACTTTCTAAGCACATTTATTTTGATTCATATCACTAAGGCTGTGTTCACACTGTCAGTTTTTGGGATTGACAACTGCATTTACTTACAGGTGTGAGTCTTGAAATGTCCCGTTCAAACAGCAACTTACAGTAGCATCTTAATACACTGTCTGTATGAACCTACAATGGGAGTCAAGCCCGTATTCTCTAACCTCTAACAATAGCGACAGTGACCAAAGTAATATCAAAGATGGCGACATCTATAAAACTAAAAAGTCTTTTGACACAACAAGAGTATAGTCGAATCGCAAGTTCATCCGTCAAGTCTTCATTAACTGACAGCAGCTTTTATATCTGGGTGGAGAGTGGAGCATTTGAGTCGTGCATAGAAACTGACAGGAGCAAATCTAGTGGAGAAATGTGCTCAGGTTTTCCAAGAATGCGGTTGTCACACCCGTAAATAACCATACTGTGTGTGAACGTAACGGTACTAAAGGGTTAGTTTACTCAAAAATAAAAATTATCCCATGATTTACTCACCCTCAAGGCATCCTAGGTATATATGACTATCTTCTTTCAGATGAACATGAAAATATGAAAATGAAAATATCCTGGCTCTTCCAGGCTTTATAATTGTTGTGAATGGAGCGCTGTATTTTACTGTATTTTAAGCGTAAAAAAGTGCGTCCTTCCATCATAAAACTAATCCACATGACTCCAGAGTGTTAATAAAGGCCTTCTGAAGTGAAGCGATGGGTTTTTGTAAAAAAAAAAAAAAATCCATATATTAAACTTTTGCGTTCATCAATACATCATGCGACGGTCAAAATTCACTCTTTCACTGGAACTCGCCTTGTATGCATTTCATATGGACGTTTTGCAGGAAATATCCCTTTAATGACTCAAATACAGGACTGACTATCATATTCTGCTGCTGTCTGAACGTGGCCCAAAACTAAATGATGAAACTGAAAAATGAAGATTAATCATGATGTTATTTTGATTTATTTTTAGTTCAATAAATAAACCATGTCCACTTTACTTGACCGATTAATGCATGTTTACTTCCCCAGTTTCAGATGTGACTGACAGCTTTAGTGAATATCCATGCACACACATTTTGTGTACATTTTTGGTTTCTCAAGCAAGTTTGCTACTATTGAATTGTATTTTATTCTAGATGTTAGCATTGTCCATTGAAAAACATGTTTCAGTTGACCGCTGGTGATTAAATCTATTTTACAGGTTTAACTAAGCAAAATTAAAATATATTTCCAATGCCGAGTATCCAGGGGAGCTGGTCAGGAATCACTGTTATAAATGAATAAACCATAATTACACACGTATATCAGTTAACATTTCAACAAGTACACTGGTCTTCAAATTTAGAAGTTTAGAAACTGCCTAATAAAGAATGGGCTCTGAGACCAAAGGAGCTTTAAATCAGACATTTGTTTATGGTAGATACAAGAAGGCAATATACAGAACTGACAGTCAGCAGAGTTTTTCCTATTTAGATGCATTTGCTAACTTTGTGAATGTGCTTTGCCTGTGTTGAGAAATTCCTTGACACATCTTCAGTGTCAATGTGCCTTTGCATCACAACTTTGACTGCATGGGCTACAACGTACACAGATGGTGTCAGATCTGTTTATGTATGATGTAACGTTGGTTTTTAGCCAGTTCATGACCTAGTGATAAAACACTGTCTTTTCCACCATCTAGAACAACTTGTCATCTCTACCCCAGAGCTGACAGGAACAGTTTTAGTCTAGCCACTCCAGAGTGTTGGGAAACCTAGAGTGGATTTGTGCTGTAAGCCTCTGAGTCTCTTGTACTGTAAGCCCCTCCATGAGCAAAAGCCAACATCCTCAGCGCCACAGCTGGGAAAACCAGCCACAGACTAAACAGCCGAAAATCAGGCGAGAGGTAGTTGGAGGCGGGAATGGTAAGAGAAATTGGTTGAGATTCTGGCTAGTACTGGAAAAGGGATACAAGCAAAACAATGCAGGCCCAGCTGACAGGGCCCATGGACGGCCTTCTCCTCTTTCCAGATTCCACACATACTTACCACAAGGTAATTAAGAGCAGGAGGGAAAATGAGACAGAGGAGATTAGAGACTCAGTAAAGATTGGGTGAGAAGGAAAAAGTTTTCAAAACCTTAATTCAAGGGTTCTCAATCATTTTTTGCTCCATTTTAGGTTTTCAACAGCAGACAAATAGACAGTTTTAGGGTGCTCGGTCAGTAGCTAATATCCATCCATGTTGCTTAAAATCGCAATATCGCACAAAAACAATTGACAAAGACAAAATTGTCACTTCTCAGGAAATTGGTGAAAAATGCGTATGGAAATGGAAGTTGTAGCCACTGGGGAAACCACTGTGATTCTTTTATTTGGTAAATGTGTGTCTCCATCATATACAAATCTTACAGAATCTATACGTTTTTGTTCATTTTAGGGATGTAATTTGTATGTTGGTGTTCCTATACAGCATTTATATTTACAATCTCAATTTGTTTAAAAAAAACATGGATGGAAACCCAGCTAGTGACAGATCCTCATTACAATGTGTTTACCTTCGCATCTGTTTTAGCCGACATTTTGCGTAGTGTCTTAACTCTCAAGCACAAGAAAAGCACATATCTAATCTACTGCAATACATGCTTAAAATGTTTATGCTTCAAAGTTTTGAAAATATACCACACACACATATATTCAAGTGGGTCCAACCACTAACATTTATTAGAATTTTATATATATATTCTAAATTAAATAAATTCTAATAAATGTAAAGCATGTTAGGGTTAAGAATTTGAATAGAAAAGAAAGTGAAATTGGTTTGATAGGAAAGGAACAAAAGACAGGTAGGAAACTGAGTTGGTGTTTTACAAACTGAGATTTCCCGTGGTGTGGCATCAACCCATATATTTTCAGACCTTTCATGAAGGAAAAAGCGTGCACTCTCTCATCAAACACTCTGTGGAGCATTCTGGTGAAGGTCTGTTTAACTTAGACTTGGATTTATATATATAGCGTAACGTCAGATGAAGCCGCATGCGCTCGCTGCTCGTCGAGTGTGTTCATAGGTGCAGTTGGTCAGGCCACCTGCGTGCCACTCAGGATATTTGACTGAAAGAGTACAAATGAATGATGTCTGACCTCTGTAATTTCTCTCGGTTCATTTGAAGCTGCATGACTGGAGGCGCTGAAACAAACGCAGGCATGCGCGCAAATGCTTCTTACCTCATCCGTTTGGTTAATCATTTCAGCGTTGACCATAAATATGGAAGGATGAGCAATTTTTAGCAATGTCCAGTTGCTCCCCTCTCCTCCCGTCTGCTGTAATTGGATCAAAAGAGTTTTGCAGGTCTGATGAAGTCTGGCAGTGAAGCACAGGCAGGTAATGTCATTAGGAATGACGCAGTCCTATCCAGAGCTTCGCTTTTAAAGGTCAGGATATGCTGACAGAAGCATTCTAATGAGACTTTGCTGACTTTCTAGTGTAACTATTGTCTGGCTTGTGCCTCAACAGCTCACCTGGTCTGAGTTCTTCAGCATGTGAAACTGATTTTCTTTTACATTGTATAGATTTGATAAGGCATTTTTGCATGTATTTAGTGCTGTTTTTAAGTAAAAGTAACTGAATGAAATAAGGTTTGAGTACTGATACAGATGTCCTGAGTGGATTCTGATTTATTTGTGTATATTTCAGTTATAATTTTACTTGCATATGAAAAAAAAATTTCTCTAGGCAAATGCAGTGTTTTCAACTGATTCGCAATGACGCCTGCCAGATAGTCAGCTCGGTACAAACACATTTTCACATAGGCACTCAAAATGGAGTAAATTATAAATCGAAAAAATAGAAAAAATTAAGCTGAAAATCATACTGCTTGGTAAATGAATACTATAGATCCCATGCATAACACAGAGATTAGCTGTGGTTAAATGGATTTCTTCAGAGAAATTAGTAACCTATTATGTGAAACTATAATTTGGACACCTTTGTGGTAAAGCAGTTTTTATCTTATAGGAATAACAGATAAAATCAATGATATTGTTATGGACCAAATTATCTATTACATTGTTTAGTCTTGAAAAATAAGAGAGAACTTAAGGTCAAATACAGAACATCCAATGTACAGCACAGCCATTTTGAGTCACATTCTTTTTCTTAATGTGAGCCACCTGTATTCATGGGCAAATGAAATTTGGAAATATTACAGTGATAGTGTTTATAGAGAGTATGGCATTGTTGAGAGGGGCTTTTATGGCTGGAATCAAGCCTGTGGAGCTGAAATCTGGCCATTTTTAAATGGTAAATATTTCCCTCTGCTTATTTCCCCTCGACTGGAAGGTTTGTGCCAGGTTCCTCAGTGCCAGCAGGGATCAGGTTACAGTCCTTCAGGTCTCGCATGCACTAACATGCGTGCACAACACATACTCTCACCATCCCTTTACAAACGTTAAACATTCCACATTTTCCTGCATTTTAGATGGGGGTTTTTGTGCATCTGGCATCAGTACATTTTAATGTGTTAAATATGCTATTAAAATATTTTTGTAGATGAAAAGCCCCGAGGTATGATGATGTAATGCGTAATTGTCATCGTTGTGGTGGTGTTGACTGATATCATTGTTTGTTGGCTCAGATTACATTTGTTTTGTTAGGGTGGTAAGTTACAGATGATGACTGATGAGTTTCTATGTAACCTGAATATTGTTCCATTTCTAGGCCATTGATGGGTGACACTAGAGGACGGGGTGTGTGAGGACCTTCAATCCTGAACTTCAATCAATAGCACTCACATTCATACCGGCAAAATGAGTAAGTCCTCATGTTTTTTTTATTTATTTATTTATTTATTTATTTATTTATTTTTTTATCGTATGTCAGGAATCGCCAAAAAGTCTTCAATTATTGCTTGAACTCAAATAATTTTTTATGAAAAATAGAGAAAATTAAAAAATATACAATAGTAGGATAATTTCATCCAAAGATAAAGTTAAAAAGCTAAAGCCTGGCTAGATGTTTAATTGTCTCTCACTCATTAAAATGTACACAACTGTTCAGAAGTTTGGGGTCAGTAAGATTTTGTAATGGTTTTGAAACAATTCTCTTATATTCTCACCAGGACTGCATTTAATTGATCAGAAATACAGTAGAAACAGTAATATTGTCAAATATTATTACAGTTTAAAATAACTTTTTTAAATGTAAATGTATTTTAAAATGTAATTTATTCCTGTGATGGCAAAACTGAATTTTCAACATCATTACTCCAGTCTTCAGTGTCACATGATCCTTCAGAAATAATTCTAATATCCTGATTTGCTGCTCAATAAACATTTATTATCAATGTTGAAAACAGTTCTGCTGTTTAATATTTTTGTGAAAACTGTGGTGCATTGTTTTTGGGACTTTTAAATGAATAGAAAGTTTTTGTAAGTAAAAGTATTAATTTTTTTGAAAAAATCTTATTGACCCCAAACTTTTAAACAATAGTGTAAAATGATTATGTACAAGTGTGTGACAAGTTTTACAAGTTGTACTTCAATCTGAAGGCGACACTGACAGTTTTTTTCATTTTTATACTGTAAAGCTGCTTGCTTTAAAGCAATCAATTGTACAGAGTGTGATATAAATAAATGTGACATGACTTGACTGGAGAGCTGAATTGGAGTGCAAACATATCCACATTGCTATGATCAGATGCTTTCTTAATTGCTGTTTTCTCACCGCTGTCATTTTTGTTGTTTATTTTGTTATTGAGAGGACAGTGTGCAGCACATATTTACATATTCATCTAATTGGATGCCGTTGAAATGTTCGCTAACGGCATACCACTGAAAAGGTTTTTCGGTGTTCTCTTTACCCCTAAGCAAAGAACGAAAAAGTATATCAGGGCCTTCATAAATGACAGACAAGCTGTTGTTGAGCTGGAAACACTGGGACGTCTGGAATTAAAAGGCTGTTGGGAGATGTTTAAAGAGAGAAAGAGGGAAACATGGAGACTGACAGTGATACTTATGGCCTCACTGGTGACATGAAACTCAGATATTCACCAGTTGAGTGGTTGAGTCTTTTGCTTGGATTTATCTGCCATGTTCTAACCCAGGTTTCCCAGTATTAGTGGGTAGACGAGGCTTCTCTGTTTCTCCCCCTCTCAGGAGGTGTGTGAAGTCCATCCAAACAACACACTGCGAATATTTTCCCTTCTTGAGTGAGCTTAGCCAAGACACGGCTCATTCTTACATCAAACATGAGAACAGAGATCTCGAAAACACGGTCATCTTCCTCTCTAAGGCTTCACTGCACTGACGCAGGTCTAGTCATCTAACTGTGTGTGTTTATTCAGAAAGGAGAGCAGAACATCCTCTCAGTTCCTCTGCACCTGTGCTGTTACTGAATAGCAAGTTTATAGTTTCTGCAACATAATCTCTGTTTAGTTTAAAAAAAAGCAATAAGCCACTCAAGGACATTCATTATAATGAGTGACCGCAGTTAAGGGTCAGCCACAAATTGATTTCACTTTCGATTTTAGTTTGTTTGATAGATACTTTGCCAAAGCATCTGGCATAAAACACAATGTTAGAGACCTTTAATGCTAAGAGGAGAGGAAAAAATATTCTCAGTTCATTATGAAGCTGTGGCGGGACAGATTAGACAGTGGCTGGCTGCTAGACTCTAGGTAATTCATGGGAAACACTGCATATCATATCATTTGGTATGAGAGATTTTTTATGAGAGATTTTTCATCTGTATTGACTGATAATTTTTTGGCAACATTTTAGTATGGGAAACAATTCTGCCTTTTAACTAGTTGCTTATTAGCTTGCATATTGGCTGTTTATTAGTACTTTTAAAGCACATATTAATGCCTTATTCTGCATGACCATATTCTACATCCCTAAATAAGGTAGCCCCTTACCTAAACTTAAACGTTACAACAACTACCTGACTAACTATTAATAAGCAGTAAATTAAAAGTTTATTGAGGCAAAAGTTGTAGTTAATAGTGAATATGTGCCCTACAGACAACAGGTATATGCCGTTATTGCTGTTTTCTGTGTTTTTGAAGTAAATATGTTTACGCGGCTTTTTAAAAATGCCGGGTACCGATGTTTGACATTTTAACATTTAAAACAAGTGATTTTAGTTTTTAGTGTTTTTGTGTAAATTATTTTATTAATTTATCTAGACAAAATGGTATAGAATTTTAATATCAAGCATTTATTGGTATCGGCCATAACCAAAGTCCCTTTCAAAAAAAAGTATTCACTCGGCGGCCATATTTGCACACCTCCAGGCAGCTATTTTGTGCATCCAAGACCTATCTACTTGCACAATCTCAAGAACTGCTTGCCGAAGTCACAATTAAATAAAATATTTTAAATCAGCAACAAAATCTGACATGAACTGTCTCATAAATGTTGTTTCTTATGCTCAAATAGTGTTAAAAAAAGCTTATTTTTCAGGCTAAATCCGCCAATGTGCATGTGCAGTCCTTAGCACGCGTCTCAGAACTGTTTCTAAAGCATCCGGAGCTTTTAACAGCAGCTGCAGTGTAATATGAGTGTGCTGTCTTTGTATATCTAAAGTCTTTGCCATAACATGATTATCTGCTAATCGGTATCTCTGTCTTTCTCCCCAGATGAGAGACAGGCTCTCCATTCAATTATGAAGGATCTGGTGGCCCTGCAGATGACCAGGCGCCAGCCGGTGTCCACTTATGACACGGCAAAACCTAAACCTGTCAACACTGCCAGCTCCTCCAACAGAATGGTAATACACATACATACAGGAGAAACCGTGACCTTGTTTCTCCTATATGACCCTGACATGACCTCCCCTTTTTTTTTTTCTCTCTCTCTCTCTTTCGCTCTTCAGGAGGATGTCAGGATTAAGTTTGAGTTCAGTGGTGAAAGAAGGTAAATTTAAGTTTCTTTTCTACTGGAATGTGCATTGTGTGTGTGTTAAAATGAAAGTAATGATCAAATAGCAATGCAAACACACATAAAACAACATGTACAGTAGCGTTTTTGATTTTGAGAGATTACATACAGTTACACACAGGCAAGCTCTCTCTCAGCTCTCAGACTGGTAACGCAGTGGAAAGGGAAAGGACTGTGGTTTGTCTTTGGCTGCCTGGACAGACCACAGCTATGCTAGGTGTGCTCGTAGGAATGTGTGCACTCTGCAGATCCGACTGTGTGTTTGACTTGACTTGCTGGCTCGGATTACACATCTAAAGAAATCTCAGCATCCTGTTTAATGTCCCCCCCTCTGTGTGCGTGGCGTGTGTGTATGTTTATATATGTTTGTATAGGATTCTGATGTTTGGGCGGCCTGTGCAGTTTGAGGAAGTCCAGCAGAAAGTCAAAACATTCTTCGGTCAGCAGTTAGACCTGCATTATATGAATAATGAGGTATTGATTCACATTCAAATGCACTCACTGACACTCACTTATGTCTGGTCACCAAAAATACTCAGTACTTTAATATCCCCTTTTTTAGTCCTATTTCTTGGGAAGATTTAATTTTGTGTATCATTTTGTAATAAAGAATTCATCAGACTGATTCACTACAGCTCCTAAAATGTATAAGTCTTTTGAACAATTCATTTAAAGCATCGGAAACTAGGGCCACGTACACACTGTTAAGTTTCAGGAGTGACAACCGCATTTAAATGCGGGAGTGTGTCCCCTAAATTATTGTTCCATGTGTGTACGGAACATGACTCACTCCCGAAACAGCGATGATTGACACCACGGTAAGGAAAGCAACATTCTGTCTTCGCGCATGTTTGGTATATAGACTAAAGTTATAATACAGTGACCAAAAACTTGCTGAGTTTTTTATCTAAAGCACAGTTGACTGAGCCCTTGTGTTTGTTTATGCTTAAAGGCTGATTCACAGAGCGGTGTTGCCATGTCCACTTATTATAAGCATTTTTGGGGTTGTTGTTTAAGCTTGGCTCAAACAGTCATCAAGTTTATGGAGTTTTTAAAGAGAGCAGGTGTGTGTCACCATTAAGCATTTACATTTATTTAGGTTTTTTATGGGCTTGTGCTTGTTCTTGTTCGCAGATTTGCTTGCAGATCTGGCAACATGAGTCAGACTCATACCGCTTCTCTGTGATTTCTTGCACCACACATACAAACGAGAGATACATCCCTGATGGACGTTAAAATACTCTCTCATATCTCTTGTTGTACGTCGTTAACAACTAGTTGCTCAGTTTGGTTCTGTACACTGCGTAAATGCAGTTGTCACTATTAATGCTGTTGTAGAATTCGGTTGTCACTCCTGTAAATTACTGAACTCTTGGTGTACATAACAGGATTGAGCAGCTGCAGTGTGTATGTGGCCTAAGAGTCATTTGCTCATGAATCGGACTACACTGCAGCGGTTGGACAGGAAACTGATATTAACATCAGTTAATATGTTTTAAACTTTTTTCCCCCCTTTTAGCATTCAGGCAGCTCTACTAAATGTATATATTAAGTATATGTTTGCACATGTGTTTGTGCACACAGCTATCCATCCCCCTGCGTGAACAGGACGACTTGGATAAAGCCATCGATCTGCTGGACCGCAGCTCAAACATGAAGAGCATCAAGATCATGCTGCTGACACAGGAACAAAGCAATGTGAGATTTACAATTAATATATGTTAATATGAACCACTTGAATTTGGAAAGAAGACAGATGCTTAATATGCACATCTGTGTGTGCAGGCCTCCTCTCCATCTCATCACACAGTCAGTAAGCAGGTTCGCATTAAAACGTCTCAGTCCACCGGTGATGTCAGCACTGCCTACCAGTCCTCAGAACCCAGAGGACGCCACCACTCCACCAGTGAGTTCACACACACACACACACACACACACACATGCAAACGCACTACTGCGCATAATGAAAAACCACTTTGCCTTTCTTATCAATCTTCTTGCCCTGGTCTTTTTCTCTCTCATACACTTTCATTCTCTCTCTCTCTCTCTCTCTCTCTCTCTCTCTCTCTCTCTCTGTTGTTTCTCTGACTTCCTCTGTGAGCAGTGGGTCCTCTTCCTTTTCCTGTCCACCATCACTGGCTGCTCCACAATGGCTTGCTGGCTTCTAGCCAATCAGATTGCGAGACACTATTAGCATGGTGGGCCAATGGCCTGTTGTAGAGATAGTGTGTATTTTAGGGGGGAGGGGAGGTTGTTACAGCTTGTAAGGGTGTCTGGAGAAAAGCGTGAACTCTTTGAGGCTCTGTGACTGGAGGAAAAAGACGTTTGTTTATACTTTCCTTCAGTCTCATGATTCAGCTGTTCTGCTTTTAGACCATGCCCTTGTCTCACAGTCTATCATGTAACATGGGACTTTTTTATTCCGTATTTTCTTTGAGCTCAACATAACCTACTGTCTGATTACATCACGCAGCCTGTATGAGCATGTAAGTCTGACAAGAAGGCCATAGCTGAAATAAAGTTATTCAGATGCTTTATTTGACAACTGCGTTAACGACAGTTTGCAAATATAATTGAAAATAATATAAAAATTAATGTGTATGAATTGTAAGGTGTCAATTTTCAAAGTAATTATGCTATTTTTTCTTTCTTGCTAAATCACTGTACTGACTGAAAGGAAACCAAAATACAACAGTGAATTGAACATTATGCGAATAAAAATAGTGTGTGCACTCTCAATCTCACATCACAACATTGACTGAGATATGTGTACAGTAAGACCAGATAAATATCTTCAATTGTTGAATTATTAGTTTTAACATTTTATGTCTTTTGTCTTGTCGTTACGTAGGTTCTCAGAACACTGGGCGAAGTTCTCCACCCCCTGGTTATGTTCCTGAGCGGCAACAGCGAATCGCACGTCAGGGATCTTACACCAGCATCAATAGCGAGGGCGAGTTCATACCTGAAACCAGCGACCAGTGTGTGAGTTCAAAGACACGTGCACAAATATGTCAGATTGTCAGAGTTGTGTCAGAGTTTGAGACGTATTCATTGTGCTGTAAAGCAGAATTATAATATATATGAATATAATATAATTATGAAATTACTACCATTCAAAAGTTTGAAGTCGTTTGGACAGAAATATTGAAAAATATTATTACAATTTAAAGTTACTTTTTTCTATTTTAACATGTAATTTATTCCTGTGAAAGGTGAATTTTCAGCATCATTACTCCAGTCTTCAGTGTCACATGATCCTTCAGAAAGCATTCTAATATGATGATTTGCTGCTCAAGAAACATTTTGTATTAATATCACATTTGAAAATACATTTTTTTTTTCATAAAATTTCTTTGATTTAATAGAAAGTTCAAAAGGACAGCATTTATTTGAAATATGTTTTTGTAACATTATAAATCCCTTTACTATCACTATTGTTTAGTTTAATGTGTCCTTGCTGAATAAAAGTATTATTATAAATAAAAAAATACAAATAAAACAATTCATGACCCCAAACTTTTGAACGGGAGTGTACTTGTATAAAAAAATATATCTATTCTATTCTATTCTATTCTATTCTGTTCTGTTCTGTTCTGTTCTGTTCTGTTCTATTGATTTACATTATACTTATTACATTATATACCCTCCATATGCCGTGTCAGTTTCTATAAGTCCTGGATATTACACTCCATCAAATCATGGAAATTTGGAATTTGGTAACATGCTAACTTGTGCAATTACTGTCATATATACATTGGTATCTTGCATATTCTTGCAGTCGGTATGTGTTGAAAAGTTGATTTCAAGTACTGTATAGAAAAGGTGTCAGGGTTACCTTGAAACGGTGAGATGTTCCCATTGAAATGCCACATTCTGCAACTGGTGTAAGAGCTCTGTGAGAGAACAACTACTCATCTAGTGTGCCATCTGAGTGCATTTAACTTATAATTCACGTGTATTTAAAGGTGCTGGATCCTTGGAGCAGTGCAGAAAACTCAGTGTCCGGCAGCTGTCAGTCACTGGACAGCAACTCTGACAGGTGAGGAGGAGGATACAGTCAGAAATGTATTTGAATGATACTGTAATTGTAAGCGCCTGCCACTGTTATTTTGCTTTTATTGGCGTCTCTTGTTTCGTAGCCCCTCACTCAGGAAACCTCGTACTCACAGGGTTAAGAGTTACCCTGACAACCGACAAGACTGTGCAGGTGTGTGTCAATATAGATGCTGCTGCAATCAGTACATCAATTGATAAAGTTCTGCAGATCTGCTATTACATTGACACAATCGTCCGTTCTCCTCTTTTAGACCGGGAAAACCATGCATATGATAAGATTGTGGGTAAGGGAGGGACGTACCCTCGCAGGTATCATGTGTCCCTCCATCATAAAGACCACAGTGAAGGTACGATACGCTCAAATTTATGAAGGATACTCACACACTCCAGGTCCTCCCATGTCATATTTTAAACAAATAATGCTGCTCCCCAGGTCGACGGACATTTCCACGGATCCGTCGTCCCCAGGGAAACTTGTTCACATTGGTTCCATCACGGCGATCACTGAACGGCAGCGAGGAGAGTTTGGGGAGCTGGCAGTTGGTGGATACTCAGTCCAGACTCCGCCCACAGGACCGCCCAGTCCCTCATAAGTGTAAGTGGGATATTGTTTGTGATGTTGTAGATTATGGTAGTGTTTATAAGCATTTTAAAACTGCTTTGATGTATTTAAATGGGTTCTATTATGCCATTTTATGAAGTCTTGATTTTGTTTTTAGGGCATACTAGAATAGTTTTTCATGCTTGATTGTTCAAAAAATTATTTTTCTCATATTTTACATTATTACAGCATCTCTTACAGTCTGTTTAGTTCCTGCTTCAATGAAGGCCCTCCATTCAAAATAAGAAATGTGCTCTGATTGGTTAGCTGGCCCAGTGTGTTGTGATTGGTGAACCGCTAAGAGCGTGTTCTGGAAATATTACGCCCTTTACCATAACTGCCAGTTTCATCTCCTCAGGTGCAAATCTTATGGATGGCATCAATTTCAAACCAATTTTTTGGTTTTTCAGGTTTTCTGAGTTTGAGAGTGGTTTGATTTTTGTTTTGTAGTTTTCTTTTACATTGTAGATAAGATGTTATACACCAATTTATCATGAAATTTGTCGGAAAACTATGGTAATACAAACAGTAATCAATCACAAAACCACTGTTAAATTTCCAAAGGGGCGGTGAAGAATCTTACAAAAGTAAGAGCTTACCAAAGCTACAGTAAACACTACATCAGCACTGTAATGTTAGCTTGCAGGCTAGCAGAGCCAAACAGCTTTGTCATTTGTTTACAACGTAGCAACAACAAAGTTGGAACTGTTAATACAAAACACAACAGCAAATATTAAAACATACTTACAGGTTGTGTTCCATAAACAAACGATTGTCCCAACAAAGTGGGAACTGCTCCGTCTTTTTGTTTGTAGTCGGCATTATACTCTTTTAGGTTCTGGAAGCTGTCCTACGTAAATTCACAGATAAACGTTGGGGTTGTAATGTTCAGGAACAATGTTATAAATTATTTTGTAAGTTTGTCCGCCTAAGAAAGGAGCTTGGGGGGGGGCGGGCGGCAACACTCTTCGTCTTCTCTAGGCCTCACCCCATTTTTTGCATATTCCATGGGTGGGGATTATTTAAATAAGTAACATTGTGACTTCACAAAACCTCGGAAAAGAGCATTGGAGTCCAAACAAGCCATTAATTGTAGTTCTTGAAAAGGGTTTTCTGTTCAATAAAATATCCTCCTTTGGAGTGATTGTAAACTTGCAGATGTTTTTCATGCTCAAACAGCATCATTACATGCTAACTAAAGTTGAAAAAGTGAAAAAGCATAATAGGACCCCTTTAAAATGTATGAATTTGTGTGAAATTGTCAATTTATTTGTTTCATTCAGCCAATCATTATTGTGTCTTCATAATGTGTCATGTGCATGTGTGCAGCCCCTACAGCTCCAGTGACATGGCGCAGGGGGAAGTTGCTGGGTCAGGGTGCTTTTGGAAGAGTTTATCTGTGCTATGATGTGGACACAGGCAGAGAACTTGCAGCGAAACAGGTTCATTTTGACCCTGCCAGTCCAGAGACCAGTAAGGTACACTGCACATAGTTATTTTATTTTATGTTGCATTTTTTCTTTCTATTTTTTCTCTTCTTTTCTCTTCATGTTTTTTCTTTTCTCTTGATTTGTCTCTCTCTTTCTTTCTCAAACTTTCCCCCCACTCTTTAAATGCTTTCCTGTCTGCCATTGCAAAAACATGCACTGTCGCTTCCTGTATCTGTGTGTGATTGTGTGTGTTGGCCAGAGGGGGGTTTTGAGGCGAGGGGAAGTGGGGTAGTCTAACAACGCATTTCTCGTTGATCATGCCCTCACTTGACACAAACACACAATTGTTCACACAATGAAAAACTAAGCGCTTCCAGTATGTTTGTGCTTTCTTAATCACTGTTGAGCTTTAGTGTGTTGTGGTTTTATATTTTTTCAGTTGATCTTCCACCTACATGCTCAGTCATCTCACTCATACTCCCTCTGGTCACAGCTCAGCTGTGGTTGTGTCATGACTCTTGCCCCCCTTTCTGCAGGAGGTGAGCGCTTTAGAGTGTGAGATACAGCTGTTGAAGAACCTGCATCATGAACGAATTGTCCAGTACTACGGTTGCCTTAGAGACCACAATGAGAAGACCCTCACCATTTTCATGGAGTATATGCCCGGGGTGAGTCTGGAAGAGCATTGGGACATCAAGTGCTCGGAAAGAAATAAGGATTAGACTTGTTTATGGAAAATTCTGTAATTCCATTTTCCTCATGTTGTTCCAAACCTGTATGCTGTTTTCCATGGGTCCCATAAAAAGAATCTTTTTCATAAATCTTTTTCATAGATCTTTACAGTTCATAGTGACCACGGGGTGTCATGCTCTAAAATGAATGAAAAAAAAAGTCCACATGACTTCTGCACTATATACTACAATTCAAAGGTTTGGGTGGTAAGATTTTTTTTTAATGTTTTGAATGTAGTCTACTGCCCACCCATGTATTTAATAATAATAAAAAAACAGTAAAAACGGTAATATTGTGAAATATGTTTACATTTTAAAATAACTGTTTTCTATTTGAATATATATATATATATATATATATATATATATATATATATATATATATATATATATATATATATATATATATATATATATATATATATATATATATATATATATATATATATATATATATATATATATATATATATATATATATATATATATATATATATATATATATATATATATATATATATATATATATATATATATATATATATGTGTATATATATATATATATATATATATATATATATATATATATATATATATATATATATATATATATATATATATATATGTGTTTTCTATTTGAATATTTCAAAATGTAATGCTGAATAAAAGCATTAATTTCTTTAAAAAAAAAATCTTACTGACCCTGAACTTAACTGGTTGTGTATATTTATATTTACACTGTTTTTATATATGCGTTTATACATTTTTATATTATCTATATACATTTTCGGAAGCCATATGATGGCTTTTTGTGAGAAATGAACCAAAAGTATTATTCATTGATCTGAGGCTTATGCACCTCTGCTGCAACTCTCGAATCAAATATCATATGAGAAGAGAACTATGTAAACAACTACTTTTGTGTTCCAGTAAAACAAATAAAAAATGAACAGCGAACAGTGTTGGAATGACATGAGGGTGAGTAATCGATGACCTTTTCATTTCAATTTTTATTATCGCTCTAATGGTATTTTTTTTATTGTAAAGGTTGTAATGTGTCATCACACACCGCAGTCATGATGTAGAGTTCAGTGTGACTCACTGGTGCTGTGGTTTTTGCCCCTTTAGGGTTCAGTCAAAGACCAGCTAAAGGCCTATGGGGCTTTGACGGAGAATGTGACGCGCAAGTATACGAGACAGATTCTGGAGGGCATGTCCTACCTGCACAGCAACATGATCGTCCACAGGGACATCAAAGGTACAGCCTCACATATTAGAGCGCACATAGTCAAAAACTAATACTTTTTTTTGTAACAATCAGCTATGTGAAACAAGTGTATTATGTAAAAGTTCAATTTGTTGGTAAATTTACACTGCTGACCATTGGGGAAATTTATTCTGCAGGAAATGTGTCAAATGTGACCCTAGACCACAAAACCAGTCATAAGGGTCAATTTTTTGAAAGCTGATGAGTAAATAAGCTTTCCATTGATGTATGGTTTGTTAGGACAGGACAATATTTGGCTGAGATACAACTATTTGAAAATCTGGAATCTGAGGGTGCAAAAAAATCAAAATATAGAGAAAATCTCCTTTTAAAATTGTCCAAATAAATTTTTGATATATTTATGGTAGGAAATTTACAAAATATCTTCTGGGAACATGATCTTTACTTACTATCCTAATGATTTTTGGCATAAAAGAAAAATCATTAATTTTGACCCATACAATGTATTGTTGGCTATTGCTACAAATATACCTGTGCTACTTATGACTGGTTTTGTGGTCCAGGGTCACATATTTGAATAGTAATACATAGCAAATCTAAAAAATAGCCATATAACAAGAGCAACAAGAGCTTTCGGTCCATTGCATGTTATCTGCTCTCCCTGGTCACTTTCCTCCGGTGCATTCAGGTGCAAACATCCTGCGAGATTCAGCCGGCAATGTGAAGCTGGGAGATTTTGGTGCCAGTAAGCGGCTTCAGACCATCTGCATGTCCAGCACTGGGGTCCGTTCTGTTACCGGTACACCGTACTGGATGAGCCCAGAGGTCATCAGTGGAGAGGGGTATGGCCGGAAGGCAGACGTTTGGTGAGAGCTGTTTTTTTTATTATTATTATTGATTGTTTATAAATAAAAACTTATTCTTTATGAGGTGAAATTTTAAGACATAGTCCCCGGACAAGGCTTAAGCTAGTCCCAGACTAAAATTCATGTTTGAGCTGTTTTAACTGAAAGAAACTTCCACTGACATATCTTAAAATGTCAGTGCCGTTGTTTTGTCTCAAGATGCACAACAGTAATGCTTTTTTTCCTAATGCACGTTTATAAAAGATACTTGACCTAATTGAACTGAATTCTAATCCAGGCTTAATCTAATCTCTGTCTATGAAACCGGGCCAGAGAGTATAAGATTCTGGCATTTTGCTTTAGAGAAAAATGTGCATGCTTTGGAAAAGCATTTTCCATCTTCAATCATGGGAACCTAAAAGCTGCATATTTTCAAAATCTCATCTTACTAGAGTGAGAAAAGCAGCTGGAATTTATGGAAGAGAATGTTGCTTGCAGTTATATAAATGGCAACAAATTTGCACCGTTTAGATGAGCTTATCTAGTTCAAGTCGCTTTTTTACTGTAAATTGTTTATTAAGCAGACATGATTGTGATCTGTGTTGTGGAGAGTTTAAAAAAAGCAACATTCTGTAAATATTAAGAACCTGTTTTTAACATGCCAAAGAAAAACTAATTAAAATGGGGAAAAAAAAGAACAGGCCTATTTTAAATCCTTAAGAATTGCACATATTTTCATTCAGTGGGAGTGGCTCAGGGATTCCCCGACATAAACTGATTGGAAGGTCTCCTGTCAGGTCAGGGGAGCATTATGATTGGCTGAAAGTCAGCTCAGAAGGTTTGTGGTTGTCTGGGTCTCTAGATAGTCCACTCTAGCATATAATACTGCAAAAGAAAACAAGAAAAGAAAACATTCTTGATAAGTATTTTCATCTTATTTTACAATTAAAAATGTCTTTAAATATCCATAAAACTTATTAGGTTTAATAAAATTACTTGAAGCTAAAATATAAAGATTTAAATTATAATAATATTCTAAAAAATAACTCTTAATTTAACAATCAATCAAAATGTATGAGATAAATTTAACATATATACTCTGAAACACCTGGAATCTATAACTTTACTGAACAATTAACAAACAGTACTTGACAACATGTGGCATGTTAAATAAACAATATCATGTGACCTCACGGGGGTCATTAATCTTAAACTGTATGTTGTGTGAACAGGAGTCTTGGCTGCACTGTGGTGGAGATGTTGACAGAAAAGCCCCCTTGGGCTGAATACGAGGCCATGGCGGCCATATTTAAGATCGCCACTCAGCCCACCAACCCCCAGCTGCCCTCTCACATCTCCGAGCACACGCGGGACTTCCTCCGCTGCATCTTCGTGGAGGCCAAATACCGGCCGAGTGCGGAGGAGCTGCTCAGACATCCCTTCTCTCAGATCTTGTGCTGAGGAGGCCCATCGAGCTGCTTCAACTGGTTAAAACCCCCCAGAGGAACCAGGTTCCCTTTTCAAAAAACATTTACGAGTGCGATAAGCTCAGTTACAAAGGCAATCTAGGTTTCCAGAGCATGTGACCTGCCAGCACCCAATCAGCTGTTGCCTGGATTAGGTCATAAAACTGGTTAATTCTCTATCAGTTTAAAATGTGATGTCTCTGTGACAGCAGGGGGCGCTACAGGACTTTCATGCTGCACACACTCTTTACTTCAGGAATAAACAGGTTGACGGTGTCACAGGATGAGCAGATGCAACAAACATGATACTGTTTGAGCTGCTTCAGACTGGACTTTTTATTACAACAACTGCCAAATGTGCCTTCTGAAGCCAACAGGGTCTGAATCTCCTTGAATGAGGTTTTCAGACATCAAGAATGTCTCCTAGTAATGAATGTTTCATACAGTCCACAGCAGAGTTGAGAAGTCAGTGTTTTACAAGCCATTTTCCTGGGATCTCCATGTGCGCCTATTGTCTCTGACTACAGGCACTTAGTCAGTGTTGAAGGAAACATAATAATTGTCTCATTTTGTTCCTGCCTCAGATGAATGAGGGTCTTGCGCACGTCAGTCTCGAACGCTTTGAATTTGTGGTTAATCTTATATTTTGATTAATCTTTATAGAATTGCACTTCCTTGATTTGTCGTTTGTAAGAAGCGTTTTAGTCTGTTACAGAAAGCTGTTACTCTCTTTTTTTGTCTTGAGGGTCAGGGCATGAGGTTATAGTGTTATATGCTCTTTGGACAAAGCGTAATACGTAGTTTTGTACCGCCGTAGTGCCTTATGGTGTCCTGTAGAGAGCAGCAGTACAGTACTTAAGATGCAGCTAATCTCACCAGTAGTCTTCCCATAGTGATGAGATGTTAAATTGGGAATCTCGTAAGGTGTTTTATCGGTTATTTTGGGTATGGCGAGATATTGAGAGCACATTAAGATGTATATTAGTTTTCTCTCCAGCCCAGCCAAAGAAAACGAATCAAGAAAGTGTTGTGCCTTAAGTGTCGTATGGCAGTATATCGGACTCATTTGGATCAGATGCACTTTTATTAAATGAATGTTGAATTTACCAAATTGTTCATTTGTTACACAGAATGTGAAGCCTTTTTCACTTTTATTTATATCCCATTGTTCTGCCATTTTATATACGAGTATATATATATGTATATGTATAAATCTATTTTTATATAGTGACTCTGAACTGAGTTATGCTTTTAGGAACAGAAGATGAGTTAGAAACAAGAATTGTAAAAGCAGCTGGTTTTGCAGAGACTACAACATGATTTTACATGTGTTTATTTCTGGCTGGAAATTGAGCTCTGGCGAATTTATGCCGCGCCTGATCTGTGCAAGTCACAAGTCCTCTGTACTCACGTTTTTTAAAGTGTTTATTGTGTGTGTGTGTGACTATTTCTGTTTATCCGTCTGCTTTTTCCCCTAAGGATATTGGAGAGAATCTCATGCAGACAGGATTTTAATGCAGGTTGTTACAGGAAGTGACCAGTGCCATGAATCATTCTCAGAAATACATGTACACACAGATATTCACATTTGCTGCCACTTAGGAATGACTTGCACAGATATGTATTTACCTTTATGTATTCAGAGTTGCCGTGTTAAAGGTGTAAAAGAAAGATTTTAGAAAGAAAGAAAGTAAGAATGGTTTAAAGGTTGATGTACACTACCGTTCAAAGTTTGGGGTCAGTTAGTGTTTTGTAAAATAAGTTAATATTCAGCAAGGATGCATTACATTGATCAAAAGTGACAGTAAGACATTAATAATGTTACGAATGGTTTCTATTTCAAATAAATGCAGAAAAAAATGTAACAGTTTCCATAAAAAAAAAATATTAAGCAGCTGTTTTCAACATTGATAATGACAAGAAATGCTTCTTGAGCAGCAAATCATCATATTAGAATGATTTCTGAAGGATCATGTGACACTGAAGACTGGAGTAATGATGTTAAAAATATATTATAATATATTAAAATAGAAAACCATTACTTTAAATTGCAATAATATTATGTTTTTTTTACTGTTTTTTGATCATATAAATGCAGCCTTGGTGAGCATAAGAGACTTCTTTTATATATATACATACATATAATATCACAGACTAGTAGTGTATTTCAGAATTTGTTCGAAATGCAGGAAAGTGTTATTGTACTTGGAAAGTAAGAACATGGGACTTGGCATGTTTGTGAAGAACTGAGAAAAGAGTATGAAAAGGCACCAAGCTTTCTTTGGAAATGTATTAGGGGGTGTTGCTTAAAAAAAAAAAAAAAAAGGTAGGTCAATGCCAGGGGCAAAATTCCACTCAGCTTGACGACTTTGTTTAGCTCAGGGTTTGAGTGACAGGTGTCCATCATACAGGCACACTAACACTGACCACAGGACCAATTGTCCTCCTTTTGTATTGTTTTGAAAGTATTTTGGCCTCCTCAAAAGAGTTGAACGGCTCAAATATGATCTCAAACAGCTGCTAGTTTTTGTTTAGGCAGCTAAGAATCAGTATTGTACCAAAGAATCAGATATTGTACCAAATGTCACACAGTAAGTCTAGTTGAGAACCCTGGGATAAGCAAAAGAATACAAACCAATAGGTTAGATACACAGTATATGATTATGGTTATGTATCTTGACGTGAGACTTGCAGTGCAAAGTCCATTGTATCAAATATTTTCCAATAAAATAATATGCACAAATCAAACTTGTATTTAATCTTGAATATATATATATATATAGTATCATTTTCAGTGTTCTCTAATACCTATTATGTGTGTTTGTCCATGATTCTTGCTAACAGTGTTTCTCAGCATCTGTCTTTGTCTATTTGGAGTCAGTCTAAGCCAGTCACAGTACTAACTGCTTTTCTCTGTGAATACACGCCATTGTGGCATCAAGGAAAGGAGTGATTGAATTTATAGCGCTTCCTCCCCCTCTTCTCTCTGTTCAGTGAAATATAGTGCAAAGAGAAACATTATGTTCAGGCAGCAATGAGGCCCACGTAAAGAAGTGACTTATGTGAAGTCTATTTTTTCACTGCATTTTTTTTTTTTTTCTGCATTCACTGCCTTTTTTTAAGCCTTCATGTGTCAGTCATGGTTTTCCTCTGGTCTTTTGACAGTGAGAGAATTGTAGGTGTTTATCTTGTACATGTTGTTAGACCAGTTGTGTCCAAGAAAGAATGCATTTCTTTGGAATTAATCTGACAAATGTCTACTTTTAAATGTTATACTTCATATTTCTTCATGAATTATTTTCATACCCTTCTTAAGATTAACATATTAGTTGTGTTGTGCATGCGTATTTGTTTTATTTTTTATATTTAATTTGTCCTTTCAGTAACATGGTTTAGTTTTCCAATTCAGTAACATGGTTTAGTTTTCCAATATATGCAATTTCAGTATTTTAGGGCTGCCAAAGTTGATGTGTAATGATACTGAAATCATTCAAAATTTTCAGGATTTTCTCTTTATCTTGATATCTACTGGCATTTACATGCATAATGAAGGCAGGCTAGACAGTTTACAATAAAAAAAATAAAATAAATTAAGATAATTTTTATTTTAGTTTAGTTTCATTTTTTAAATAAAATTTTATTTAATAAAATAAAAACATAAAATATCTAAAAATACTTATGCATATATTGTATTTTAGTTATTATTTTTGTAAGTGAATTGAGTAGTAGTAATTTAGTTTTCATTTCATTTAACCTAAACTAAGTTGTTAAAAACACTGCAGCGTTTAAAACACAACAAATGTCCCTTGTCTTTTTCTAAGTGGAGCACACTGGCTGGATTTTTTGGCAAAATTTTCACTGTGCCCTGGACTTGCTATTTGTTGTATTATGTATGATTGCCACATAATTTAAATTTGTATTCCTCAGATTCTTCTACACTCAGTACGATTCACAATCGAAATGAACACACATAAACAAACATAAATGCACACAGACAGAGTCTGGCAGTCTCAGAGTCTGGTTGTGGCTTTGTCTTGGCTGAAGATCAGACAGTGAAAAAATCATTAGGATTCTGCTGTTCGCTCCTGCCTCATTACGCAGGAGAAATGAATCAGCTGTTTGACGCTCACAGACCCAAGAGACCAAAAAACCAAGCCGCAACGATAAAAAGAAGAGATTGACTAACAAAAAATGAGACGGAATTGAAGACTTAACAACTGGACATTTCTATGGAAATGCTTTTCGTACAGTAAATGACTTTCCTCTTTGAACTTTTCACCTCGCATGAATGTTTCGTCTCAGACAGACATTCCCCCAGTTACCGGGGCTGAGGCAACCACAGTCACCCCCACAGATATTTATTAGGAGATCGTAATGACGGACCCTCCATGTTAGTCCTGACACTAAACACACCAAGCAGCATAAATTACAGCTGGCCTTGTAGTGGAAACACTCTTTCATGCGATTAAAAGGGTCATTCGTATTCTAGTCGCTCTGTAAAGTCCAACCAACAACTTTGTCGATAATTTAAGTGAGGATTCAATACCTAGTTCATTCCCAGTTAAAGGATTAGTTCACTTTCAAATGAAAATTAGCCAAAGCTTTACTCACACTCAAGTCATCCTAGGTGTATATGACTTTCTTCTTTCTGATGAACACGATCTGAGAAATATTAATAAATATCCTGATGCATCCGAGCTTTATAATGGTAGTGAACAGGGTTCACGAGTATGAGCTGAAGAAAGTGAATCCATCCATCATAAACGTACTCCACATGACTCCGGGGGGTTAATAAAGGCCTTCTGAAGCGAAGCGATACGTTTGTGTAAAAAAATATACATATTTAACAAGTTATGAAGTAAAATATCTAGCTTCCGCCAGACTGCCTTCTGTATTCAAGTTACGAAGAAAGTGTAAACTGGCGTTGCGTCAGTTACACTTTTTCCGTAAGTTGAATAGGGAAGGTGTAGGACGACGCGTAAGAATTTTGAACTGCAAGAGTTTTACATTTTCTTCATAAGTTGAATACGGAAGCTGGGCTGGCGGAAGCTAGATATTTTACTTCATAACTTATTAAATATGGATTTTTTTTTTTTACACAAACGCATCGCTTCACTTCAGAAGGCCTTTATTAACCCTCCGGAGTCGTGTGGAATAAGTTTATGATGGATGGATGTAGATGCAGACACTTTGTTCAGCTCATACTCGTTGGTCCCGTTCACTACCATTATATGCGTCAGGATATTTATTAATATATCTACGATTGTGTTCATCGGAAAGAAGAAAGTCATATACACCTGGGATGGCTTGAGGGTGAGTAAAGCTTGGGGTAATTTTCATTTGAAAGTGAACTAATCCTTGAATATAAAAACTTTCTAGTCTGAATTTTTCTATGTATTTTTTTTCATTGCTGATTTTTTTGTTTGTTTCACACCCCTGCAGCAATACAGACAATAAGCAACACATTAAGTGGAAATCATTTATACAGACACATATTCAAAGAGGCTTTATTGAATTTTTACACTGCTCATGCTCATTACATTTTGGTTATAATGGTGAATGATCTCATTTTAAATCGGATGATTAGTAATCAATAAATGATACGTCATGCAAAGCAAGGCTTTTCGTAAACTGGATCGAGACGTTCAGCCGCACAAGTCTTGGTCGCAGCAGTAGACATTGTCCCCAGGTGTGCAGGACTCCTCACATGTACGGGACAAAAAAGTAACTGAAAAAAAAGACATATTTTAAATAAACTGCGTAAATTATATAATGTACAGCTGTTGTGATAAGCAGCATTTTCAAAAATGCCATATACTGCAATCTAATGTAGCCAGGGTGACTCTGCCACATTAAATACTATATTTAATACTTTAAGCACATTTTTTTTTTTTAGATTACTTGACCATGAGTTCATATGTGACCTTTTCTTTTTTTCTTTTTTTTTTTTTTACAATCTACCTCTATATCTGCATCTTAAAGGGATAGTTCACCCAAAAATGACAATTTCATCATTTACAGTTGTTCCAAGCCTGTATGTTCCAAACCTGTATTTAAGGAAGATATCTGGAAGAATGTTTGTAGCCAAGCAGGTTTCACTCCCCATTTACTACCATAGTAGGAAAAAAAATACTATGGAAGCCAATGGGAGTGAGATATGCTTGGTTACTACCATTCTTCCAATTATCTTCTTTTGTGTTCAGCAAAACAAAGAAACTCATACAGGTTTGGAACAACTTTAGAGGGAGTAAATGATGCCAGAATTTTCATTTTTGGGTGAACTAACCCTTTAACAAACCTCCCTTATTTTACAGAGGCACAGAGCTGTAGTTTTGCCTAGCAGTGCAAAGGTGACAGGGTGAGAAAGACATGTCTCGGCACGTACCGTTGACCTCGGTCCTGCAGAACTTGGCAGATGGAGGGCATTCGGTTATGGCCTTGCAGTTGTCACCCACACAGTTGAAGCACTGCAGGGAGTGCACTGCACACAGAAACATGACGACAAACAGATCATGAGCTACTGTGGAACTGTATGTATAAAGACCAGAAACAAGCAAGATATACATAATTAATGTTGGTTTCCTAACTATTTCAGTATAATTACACTATGTTAAGCACAATCATTATACTTCATAATACTGAATTCTAATCCAATCACCAGTACAGTGATAAATCTCAGATAGACCTATTCAGTATCTGTTATTCAGCAGTTATAGAAGATAAACTCACCAGTAGTGTTGCACACAAGCATCAGAACAAGAGCGCAAACCAGAGCCTTCATGGTTTCAGCTTTAGCATACTCCTTTTGAAGCAAAAATATACGTGCTGTCAGTGTGTCTGGTAAACTGCAAGTGTGTGTCTGCTTTCTAAATTGAAACCGGTTTTGCTGAGATAGGTATGCTGCAATACAGGATTATTAGGAATCTTGGGGCTAAAATATTGCTATTGGCTAAATAGCAAAAACTTGTTTTTAATTGATATCTGAAACACTCTTTAAAAACAGTCACCTCAAATAATTAAATAGTTGCCATATGCAACTTTTTACTGCCACAACAAGGAAGTGTTGTTTTTTGTGTGAAAATGCAATAGACCTGAAAACTGTTGGTTTTAATAAAGGGACCTGTCACTGAGTTGGCTCTGAACCACGTCTGTCAGATGATAGATACTGAGAATACTGTATGTATTTTCCTGGTGAAGAATTACAAAGTTGATGTGTGTTAAACCCTGCAGAAATGCATGACATTTAAACCATTAGAAAATGTGAATTTTGTTTGTAATTTCTTCTGAAGTTTGAGGAGGAAATGCTTCCAATCCAACCGCAGTGATATCTGAACATCTGCTATTAGCAAAAGTCACTTCAATTCAAATATCTAAAATTGAATTGAACTCGAATTTTAACCTAGTTGATAAAAACTTGGCATCTACATTATTTAACATTCAGTATTATAATGTTCTTACAGTATTAACCTTAACTAGCAGCAGAAAATAAATCTGTGAAAAAATGTAAGCTTTCAAGTTGACGTGTTGATGAATTCAAGTTTTTCCAGGTAAACAGGTTTGAAGAAATGAATATTTTACCTTATATTCCTATTCATCTAAAAATTCTGTTTTCATAATAATAATAATAATCACAACTGTTTTCAACATTGATAATAATAAGAAATGTTTAATCAAATCATCATATTACAATCATTTCTGAAGGATCATGTGACACTGATGACTGGAGTAATGATGCTGAAAATTCAGCTTTACCATCACGGTAATAAACTACATTTTCAAATATATTCAAGTAGAAAACAGTTATTTTAAAATGTAATCATTTTTCACAATATAAATGTTTTTTACTGTATTTTTTGATCAAATAAATGCAGCCTTGGTGGCCAGAAGAAAAAACGGCATACTTCGTCTCACATCACAGACTGTTAGATATAACAGGTGATTTCTACATGGTCACATGACAAAAATTGTGCACAGTTCCTTAGATTAAGGGGACACACAATTTCCCCACTGACACATGTTACTCCACTTTTCTTTGTGTTGTTAGAGTACAGAAACTTTACCTTCCTAATCAACCAACACCCACACATACCCAACACTCACTAGACCTGACCGTCCACCCATAACAATCCTGCAGTCTGCAGGTCATCAGTGTTGGCTGCTGATGAGCTCATCCCCTAGAAATCTGTTTTGGTGGATGTGTTGTTTTCTGTCTGGCTGTGAGTCTAGTGCCCCAGTGTCTCTCTGCCACTGTAACACTCCAATACTGTTTTGTAGACTGCTGATGAGGGCATAAGCCAAACCATTTTTGTTCTATATCTTTTACATACATTCATTTACAATAAGGCTACATTCATATTTATATAGTCGTGCTCAAAATTATTCATACCCTTGGTAAATATGACCAGAGAAGGCTGTGAAAATAAATCGGCATCGTTAATACTTTTGATCTTTTATTTAAAAAATCTACAAAAATCCAACATTCATTGGAGAATAATAATTTTAAATGGGGGGGAAATCTCACTATGAGAGAAATGTTTTTCTCTAATACACATTGCTCACAATTAATCACACACTTTTATTCAATACTTTTTGCAACCTCCTTTTGCCAGGATAACAGCTCTGAGTCTTCTTCTATAATGCCTGATGAGTTTGGAGAACACCTGAGACCATTCCTTCATGCAGAATCTCTCCAGATCCTTCAGATTCCAGCTCCATGTTGGTGCTTCTTCTCTTCAGTTCACTCCACTCATTTTCTTTAGGGTTCAGGTCAGGGGACTAGGATGGCCATGGCAGAAGCTTGGTTTTGTGTTCAGTGACCCATTTTTGTGTTGGTTTTGATGTTTGTTTTGGATCATTGTCCTGATGGACGATCCAACCACGACCCATTATATGACTTCTAACAGGGACAGTCAGGTTTTGATTTTTTATCTGTTAGTATTTGATAGAGTAAATGATACCATGTATCATGAGCAAGATGTCCAGGATCTCCAGCAGAAAAATAGGCCCACAACATTAAAGATACAGCCGTATATTTCATTTACACATGGGGTACTTTTTACCCCTTTGTGCACCAAACCCATCTTGAGTGTTTGCTGCTAAAAAAGCTAATTTTTTGTTTCATCTGACCATATAACCCATCCTGTTTGAAGTTCCAGTAGTGTCAGTTACTTTTCAAATGTTCTATGGTCAGATGAAGCAAAAAAAAAAATTGCTTCAAGTACAAGATATACTGCTGGATCTTTAATGTTGTGGGTTTATTTTTCTGCTGGAGGTCCTGGACATCTTGATCAGATACATGGCATCATGGATTCTATCAAATACCAACAGATAAAAAATCAAAACTGACTGTCCCTGTTAGAAGTCTTATAATGGGCTGTGGTTGGATCTTCCATCAGGACAATGATCCAAAACCAACACAAAAATGGGTCACTGGGCACAAAACCAAGCTTCTGCCATGGCCATCCTAGTCCCCTGACCTGAACCCTAAAGAAAATGAGTGGAGTGAACTGAAGAGAAGAAGCACCAACATGGATCTGTGAATCTGAAGGATCTGGAGAGATTCTGCATGAAGGAATTGTCTCTGATCTCTTGTCAGGTGTTCTCCAAACTCATCAGGCATTATAGAAGAAGACTCAGAGCTGTTATCTTGGGAAAAGAAGGTTGCAAAAAGTATTGAATAAAAGTGTATGATTAATTGAGAGCAATGTGTATTAGAGAAAAACATTTCTCTCATAATGAGATTTTCCCTCTATTTAAAATTATTATTCTCCAATGAATGTTGGAATTTTTGTAGATTTTTAAAATAAAAGATCAAAAGTATTAACGATGCCGATTTATTTTCACAGACTTCTTTGGTCATTTTTACCAAGGGTATGAATAATTTAAATATATATACAGGCATAAAAAAATAAATTTATTAGCACAATGTCCAAAAAAGTGCCATATAGCAAAAGTGGTTCTTGAATCATAGGGGAACCACTTTTGGTGCTATGCAGCATCATATCTTTAAAGGTGCTCTACAACACCTTTGTCAAATGGTGCTATGAAGAACCCATAAGAGGTGCCATATCTTTTTATAATTTTATTTCTTCAACAAAAATGGTGCAAAACAGTTCTTTGGCTCATAAAGAAACTTTAAAAAGGCTTAACAGGTTATTTGCTATATAGCACCTTAACCACAGAACCACTGAAAACTACTGAAGCTTGGGCTTCACAGGTACTGTATACGGTAGTGGTGCTATTTAGTACTTCAGTCATCCCAAAGAACCAGTGAAGAACCGCTGAAGAACCACTGAAGCACCAAGATTTGGTGCTATACAGCACTTAAAGTGGTTCCCCTATGATTACGAGCCAAAGAACCATTTTTAGTACTATCTAGTACCATATTTTTTTCTAAAGTGAAGCTAAATTTTATTTAAACATTAGTTAAGTACTTTACATATTGCCTCAGATTTCTTTGCGTTATCACTGTTATTGTATGAAGATTTATAATTTTAGTACTTCAAGTTTACTTCAAAACATATTTATTTCAGTAGCTGCCAAGGAAGTAAGTTTTTATCTAATATTCTATTATATAATCTATCAAATAATCTATATTTTAATTTATTTCAGCTTTATTTCCATTTACAAAAAGGATTTTTGTTAATAGTTTTAGTTTTATTTAACAATAACAACAGTGGTTTTTGCAGTTTCCATTTACTTTCCTTGTATGGCCGAGAGCAGCTCAGGAATTTTTCAAAATATCTTTTTTCATGTTCCATAAAAGAAAAAGGTCATACAAGAACAACATGAGGGTGAAAAAATATTCACATAATGTTCATTGCTGGGTAAACAGGCCTTTCTAGTGTGGGTTTTATACTGCTGAATAGTAAAGCAAAATACTTTTTCTGGTAAACAGATATGAATCAGTGGTGCTGAGAAGTGTGTGTGTGTGTGTGTGTGTGTGTGTGTGTGTGTGTGCGTGTGTGTGTGTGTGTGTGTGTGTGTGTGTGTGTGCGTGTGTGCGTGTGTGTGTGTGTGTGTGTGTGTGTGTGTGTGTGTGTGTGTGTGATGTTCCAAGATTAGCACAAAAGAGAGTGTTAGACTCTTTTTATAATGAAGAATTACGTAATCGCCCCAGTGTTGTGTGACATCATTAAAATCCCTCTTGGAACGGCAGAAAAAAACTCTGACCAAGAAGGAACTCCAAATTAACTCAGAAGAGTTACAAAGCAGCATTTTATCATGGGGTGAGGGAGAATTGAAGTGATAGTCAAATATCAGTGCCATTAGAGTCTGTCTCTGTGTGTCTGTGTTCCAGCAGTGGCATGAATAGGATTTTCTCTGAGTGACTGTGTCCCCTCCCCACACACGGTGCACCCCACACCAGAGACACAGACAGAGTAGAGTGAAAAGAGGCAGTCAGGAGACTGGGTGGACAAGCACAAACAATTCCGGGCTCACATACACACCCCCTGGCCTTTGCCCTCCCCATTGGACCCCCTCTCTCTCCCCCGCCTTCTCTATAAAAACCCAAAGTTCACCCACACCCGATCTCATTTTCCTCTGCCATGGAATCCCAGCGTGCTTTCTCATCCTACCGAAAGCGTTTCGGGACACCGGGCGGCTCCCCGTCCGTGGGGATCAGCAGCCGCCTCAGCACGGGCCGCCTGTCCCTCCACAGCAGCCCGCGCCACCTCACCTCCAGCCCAGCCACCCTGTCCACCTCACGCTTGTCCCTGGGCGGGGAGCGGCTGGACTTCTCTGCGGACTCCCTGCTGAAGGCCCAGTACCGGGAGACGCGCACCAACGAGAAGGTGGAGATGATGGGGCTGAACGACCGCTTCGCCAGCTACATCGAGAAAGTGCGCTTCCTGGAGCAGCAGAACAAGATGCTGGTGGCAGAGCTGAACCAGCTGAGGGGGAAGGAGCCCAGCCGTCTGGGGGACATCTACCAGGAGGAGCTGAGGGAGCTCCGCAGACAGGTGGATGGCCTCAACGCTGGGAAGGCCAGAATGGAGATTGAAAGAGACAACCTGGCCTCAGACCTTGCCACTCTTAAACAGAGGTAAGGACAGATGTGTAATGCCCATTCAAGGTACTCTCCCAGACTTTTAAGCAAAGTGGATTTTGAATGCAACTTTCCAATAATAATAATAATAGTAATGATTATGAGAGGAAAAATCTAACTAATTGTATTTTAACAGTAAGAATCAAACACACACACACACACACATATATACATACATATATGCCCCCCCCCCCTCCCCAAAAGGTTGGAAATTAAAAATCAGACACATAATTACTAGAAACAACAGTAATAATCAAAATGTGAACATTTATTAATAAGCAATTTAACAAATTTAACATTTATTATTTAAAGTCCCCCTGTAGTCAATAATTTTGTCTTTTAAAACTTATCTTTAATCACCAAAATTACAAAAGTTTTTTTCCTGTGAAAAAAATTCTTAATGTCTTTGAATATCTTGAATGTAACTCTACACCCTTGCCTCATTAAATATACAATGATCTATGAATATGATAATTAGCCCCGCCTCCACTCACTGGCACGAGCTCAGACGAGATCCACTCGGTCAGCTTACGCTGAACAATGGTATCGCTTTTTACAATGTCGGACACATAACTGTAATTAATACGATTAGACTTTTGCTTGATTATGAAACAGCTAATAATGTGTTGCTAATCTTACACAAATCATGTTTACGTTTGTGAGTCAGACAGCTGCCTTCTAACATTCAGTATCCTTAGAAACGCTTTGAACACATTAAAGTCAGTGGAGAAAGGCTTATGGTTCATCATAACATCGTAATATGCGTCATACACCCGCCATATTGCTAAATCTACCCGATTTATCATATCAACAGAAAAATATAACCTTCTTTTGAGACTCTTGTCAGTTAATGATATGCTAAAGCCTGCTGACACGTTGATGTGATTGGTTACAAGGTAGTTTGTTACGTCAGAAACACCAGCGATTTCAAACCGTGGGTTGTCTTTTTCCCCTGCAGTTTCAAACATAAAATAGTCAGCAATGGTGTTGACTTATGAATTTGCACATGGGTTGTCTTAAATCATGTTAAAATCACCAGATAGACATATAAACAACATTAAAAACTAAATTTTCACCACAGGGGGACTTTAATTATTATTTATTAAAGGATTAGTTCACTTTCAAATTAAAATTTCCTGATAATTTACTCACCCCCATGTGCATATATATATATATATATATATATATATATATATATATATATATATATATATATATATATATATATATATATATATATGGAAGTTTTTTTAATCTGTGAAAGATGAACATACAGAGAGAGATTGTGAATTAATATAAAATTGAAGTAATAAAAACTTTCATTTACAAACTTTCATCTTCAAGGTAACTTCTGATTTTGGCAGTTGTCTTCTATTGACATTACCTTCACATTTATGCTACTGACAGACACTTTTAAGTGATACAATAATTCAGCTCTTTTATCAGGTCACTTTGTACTTTGATTTACTGGTGTCTTGATGAAAACAACTGACATTACAAAGTTAAAATCACTCTAACCAACTTGTCAAAGTAAAATACACCCTAAAAAGGGTGTACTTGTGTACGAGTAGATGCGTCTGGCTGGGGTGGAGGTATCACGCATTCCAGGACATACCAAGAAGAACGCTAAGCAACAGGAGAACAATGTCACAAAAAAGTTCAATAGCCATGTCAAAGAAACGCCATCTATTAACCTGCCCTTAAGAACAGCTGTCTTATGTATAGAGAATCTCTTAAGATTTAAGAACAGCAGCATCTTAAGCATTTTTCCACATCACTACACTGCCAAAACTACAATGTTACTAGTTATTAATAGCATCCAGAGTCTGTTTTCAATGAGAGGCTCTCCATTTCTTGCTCCCATTCAATCCCACACTGCCTCTCTTTTCAAGCTAAAGCCTGATACACTGAGTGCTATGGGGGCAGGGAGGGGCACAATACCTCAGCACAGCTTCCACAAAGGCTGAACACACCCAGTGCAGATGTCCTGTTGTTAGGTATGAGAGAGCACAACCACATTTTTTAAACCAAATTCCAAACCCTCAACTTTCAGCTCATTGGAATCAGTGGTGACTGGTGTGTTTCCCATAGCAGATAATCCAGAGAGCAAATTTTATTCAAGATATTAATCTTAAAAAAAGTGAAAACATTTATAGGAATCTTATCAAATAGATTATTTTTTATGTATTTATTTTTATGGTCAGACTAGACACTATTTATTTGGAATAGTTTGCATTTGTGTATATTGGATTGCTTGTGTCAGGTGTAGCAAGTATATGAAAGGGTGTGCATGTACTCCACCCCGTGGGAAAGAGCAGTTGTTGCAGTGTGTGTGTGTGAGCAGTTAATGATGCATGAGTGATCCATTGAACCCTGTCCTGCCCCCTCCTGCAGGTCTCAGCACACCATGATAGGTCACCTCCACTGGGAGCCTTTCATTACAGCTGTCATGACTGATTCATCATATATAGCTATTTAGGATACAGTTTGAGGGATGGATCATGCATCACAGATAACAAAGCATATATTTTGTTGTTAGGGGATTCTTTTAGTCAGGGCTGTAATCATTAGATATGTCCTATATATACACTACCATTCAAAAGTGTGTGTGTGTGTGTGTTTTAAATAAGTAAAAAAGCTCAGCAAGACTGCATTTATTTGATCAAAATACAACTAACTATTTTCTATTTGAATATATTTTAAAATGTAATTAATTCATGTGATGGAAAAACTGAATTTTCAGCAGATTTTCTTAAATTTATTGTAATTTTTTAAACAAATAAATATTAATATTTATTTGAAATGTACATTTTCTGTAACTATACATATAAAGTTTCATATATTTTATATTTTTCATATATTTTATAACTTTTCACTGTTTGTATCATTCCGCTTGTCCATGTCTGCACCATTCCAGACAGATTGTCATTTTTCATGTAGGAATATTCAGTCTTTCTGCAGGTTATCGTTATGTTAGTAGTTGGTGACAAGTGACTGCCTTAATAAGCGAGTCATTGGCACTGTGAGATAAATATATCCAAATTTCAGCCTCCTATGGCTTGCTATGAATGCTTCTTAAGTGAAAGCTTTAGAAAGTGAATAAACAACATGATTTTTATAACTAGAACCCAACCTTTTCTAAATATATAGAAATATAAAAGAAAAATATGGAAAGGAGGGAAAATATATAAAAAAAATACTCCATCAGTATCAATGCTTGGGTCTCTGGGGGTTATTTTGGTCACAAATCTTGAATATGCGGTTATAGTCATTTGTTGAACTTTGGATCCTTTTTAAGTTGAGAGAAAGTTCACTTTAGTAATGGTAACTGTCTTCCAGACTTCAAGATGAAACTGCCCTACGGCAAGATGCAGAAAATAACCTTAACACCTTCAGACAAGTAAGGACCACTCCATTCCCATCTCATTCATACATATCATGAAAGAGTTAGCATTGCTGTCATGCATTTCACTTTTGATTCCAGGAAGTGGATGAAGCGGCTCTGAACCGCGTACAGCTGGAGAGGAAGATTGATGCTCTGCAGGATGAGATCAATTTCCTGAAGAAGGTCCATGAAGAGGTGTGTTATCTCTCCCACTATCTCCTCATTACCACCATCTGTTCAGTTCATCCCTGTCTCTTTGATTTTACTTCAACTGGGATATCTATCTCAAATCTGCTGATTTAATCTGGCTGTTTGTAGCTATATTGGATTTTGATGACGTTGACCTAACAAACAGTTTCACAATTTCTTTGTTTGCAAAATCACAGTATGAACATTAAAGATCAGATTTGATCTGACACTGTGTTGTACCAAACCATTATATTCACCTGGAAACTCTTTCTACTCTTTTTATTCCTATGTGTAGGAGATGAGGAGCTGCAGGAGCAGCTGATGGCCCAACAGGTTCATGTGGATCTGGATGTGTCTAAACCAGACTTAACTACTGCCCTGAAGGAGATCAGAGCTCAGTTTGAGGCCATGGCCACCTCCAATATGCAGGAGACTGAGGAGTGGTATCGCTCAAAGGTTACATGAACAAACACACATGTAGTATAATATAATAATTAGAAATATACACACAATACAAATTATATTATAAAATTACCCTTCACTGTATAAAAATTAAATATCGAAATTTTTTTGAATAAAGCAGATTATTAGAGTGCGTTTTACAAGAAAATACTCTTTCAGTCCTTCTTCAAAATTTCATATTCAATTCAATGTTTTACTTGTTATTCCTTTGTAATTAATTTTGAAATTTACTAGCAATTTCTGAATGAAAACTGTTTCTACACCAAAATGTGTTATAGTACAAAACCCCTGCTCTTGACAATACACACACACACACACACACATATATAGCAGTTTGCATCGCGCTTCGGAGTTCCTCTAAAACCCTCCACCTTCCCCAGCTCCACCTGTATAGATCTGCTACAGGTTAATGATATATTTGCTATTTGTGCAGCTGCACTGTGTCTTACTCGCAGCAGCGTATCGGCGTATGTATTGGCAGTAGCAAGTTCCTGTACTATTTTGCCAAGACCAAATACATTAACATTGTCATATCCGTTACCATGCTAACAATCTTCAGAGTTGTCATGATACTTAAAAAATGTATTATGTATTTTATTAGTTTGCTGATCTGACTGATGCAGCCAATCGGAACGGAGAGGCTCTGAGGCAAGCTAAGCAGGAGGCCAATGAGTATCGTCGGCAGATTCAGGGCCTGACCTGTGACCTGGAATCTCTTCGTGGGTCTGTAAGTATTTCACTTCACCTGTCACCAAACTTAAGAACAACAATAATTTCACTGTAGACCTCAGTACTTGACTGCAGAGAAATAATGGATAAAATCCTCTCAAATCTCACACTGTCTTTAAGAACGAGTCCCTGGAGCGTCAGCTGCGAGAGCTGGAGGAACGTTTCGCCATAGAGACGGCCGGTTACCAGGACACTGTGGCTCGTCTGGAGGATGAGATCCAGATGCTGAAGGAAGAGATGGCCAGACACTTGCAGGAGTACCAGGACCTGCTCAATGTAAAACTGGCCCTGGACATTGAAATTGCCACCTACAGGAAGCTACTCGAAGGAGAAGAAAGCAGGTGAGGAAAGAAGAGAAACAGCATGAAACACACTGACTAAATTCAGATATGATTCAATTTATATTCTCCCACCTCTTCTAGAATCACTGTTCCCGTGCAGAACTTCACCAACTTACAGTTTAGAGGTGAGTAGTAATTCATCATCCAGTTGTTGATTACAGCTTGATTTAAATGTCTCTATTTAATCATGTGTGTGTGTTTTGCTAGACACCAGCATGGATACTAGGCTGACTCCTGAGGCACATGTGAAGAGGAGTATAGTTGTACGAACTGTTGAGACTCGTGACGGGGAGGTAAACGCTGTTCATCAACCTTTACAAAAACACCCATTTAAAGTTTTTGACATCCACTTCACATGAATGCACTTCTACGTAATCATCAGGAGATGGCAACATTTTCTTTTCCAGCAATCTCTCTCTCACAACAGAATAAAATCATTTATTCTTTTGTTCATTTATTGATTCATTTATTGATTCGTTCATTTGTTCTTTCATACATTGTATTAGAGCAGAGGTCCCCAAACTTTTTACAATGAAAGGCCAAAAATCCAGCCTGACTGAGGGTCATAGCCCAAAAGTAAATTTATTACATTACATCATTGCATTTACATGCAATATTCAGCATTGCATTACATGCAATATTTATGTTAAAAATGTATATTTTTGGGAACACAATAAAGTCCCTGTTAATGAACAATACATTTGTTACAGTATTCTTTAATCTTTGCTAACATTAGCTCCAATGGACAATAAAGTCCATTAAATAATATTAACAAATACAACTTTTGAAATTGTTGAAAATGTTGAAATTGACATTATGTAAAATTACTAAATGCTTTAGAAGTATTTTTAATTGTTAGTTCATGTTAAAGGATTAGTCCACTTTTAAATAAACTTTTCCTGATAATTTACTCACCCCCATGTCATCCCAGATGTTCATGTCTTTCTTTCGTCAGTCGAAAATAAATTAAGGTTTTTGATGAAAACATTCCAGGATTATTCTCCTTATAGTGGACTTCAATGACCTCCAGACGGTTGAAGGTCTAAATTACAGTTTCAGTGCAGCTTCAAAGGGCTTTAAACGATACCAGACGAGGAATAAGGGTCTTATCAAAAAAATACAACCATTTATGCTTTATAAACACAAAATATCGGCTTGAACGTACTTCCCGTTTCCGCATTCTTCAAAAAGCTTACGCTGTATGTCCTACACCTTTCTACTTACGGAAAAAAACGGAAACTGCCGCCGCGTTCGTTCCGTAAGTTGAATAGGGAAGGCGTAGGACATACTGTACAGCATAAGTTTTTTGAAGAATGCGGAAATGGGAAGTACGTTCAAGGCGATATTTTGTGTTTATAAAGCATATACAGTTGTATTTTTTCAAAAATGACCGATTGTTTCGCTAGATCAGACCCTTATTCCTCATCTGGTATCATTTAAAGCCCTTTGAAGCTGCACTGAAACTGTCATTTTGACCTTCAACCGTTTGGGCTCCATTGAAGTCCACTATAAGGAGAATAATCCTGGAATGTTTTCATTCAATCTTCATTTCTTTTCGACTGATGAAAGAAAGACATGAACATCTTGGATGACATGGGGGTGAGTAAATTATCAGGAAAAGTTTATTTAAAAGTGGACTAATCCTTTAACAAACACAGTTAACTAATGTTAACAAATGGAATCTTATTGTAAAGTGTAACTACTTATTTTTAAATCAAATTCATTAATATTCTGTATGTGTAAATGCAAAAATAATAATAATGATAATTTCCCAACTAAAACTAACCTGTGCGATCTCTCTTTCACAGATCATTAAAGAGTCCACTACGGAGAGGAAGGATCTGCCGTAATCAGTCTCAAATACTGGATCGGCTGCAACTGAAGAGCTCCTTCACTAATGCTGCGATCCAATATGATTTCTTGTCAACTTTCCTGCTTATTTTCTCCTAGTGTATATAGTTCCTGGGAACTATATTCAATTACATTAGCAACAATAAGCGATACGCAACTGTGTTTTGATCTCTGTCTCTTCCTGGGCCTCTCTCTTTATAGTATCTGTCTCTGTTGTGGCGAAGAATATTAGCATGACAGTAGAATAGTTTATCGCCAATTGTGCCATAAAAAGTCATGGTTGAAAAGATGAAAGTAGAAAGTAGAACAAAACGTTTCTAGTGGTCAGAGCGAGTACATGGGGATTGTAGTTTTTTTGTCAAGCACAAACTGTAGAGATTTAATTCTGAAATGTATTGTAGTCTGTAAGAATGAAGAAGAGCAGGTTTGGAACCGGTAGTTTTTGAATCTGAATGGTCAGCGTTAAAGTAAGGCAGAAGGGAACTATAACAGCAAGATCTTTGTGAGAGTTTTTTAATGGATGATGGATTGTGTCAGCGGTGCTATGAACATTTTTCCTCCTTCACTGTGTATGCACAATGTTTTTGCACAGTAGCTAACTCATCTCTTTGAACCCAGGATAAAATTGCTTGTTGGCTTGATTGATCTATAGAAAACATATTAATTGTACATTTTAATCAACAACAACAACAAATCTTACTGAACTCATTATAAACATCTGACATAGTGTTACTCATCATATGAACAGGTGAATTAATGGAATTTTGCTACTGATGCCTTTTCTGTTGTTTTAAGATGCAGCCATATTTACCATTACTGCAGGCAAAATCCAGTCATTCCAATAGGAATACACGTGATCGTGAGTTCCGCATGAGGGTGAAAAAGCTTCCCATGCAGATTATGTTCATGTTTGTGAATTAGCTGCTCTGACCAACAAAAAGCTGCTCGGTTTGACTTCTGTGTAACATTTTTTGATAATGGACCTTTTTTTGCATGCAAAATTTAGCAGTCTGATCGCACCTTTACTGTGAGATAATACTGCCAAGTAACACTGAGCTATGTTTTCAAACGAAGAGGACTAACTTTCACACTACTCTTGCATACTGAAATGGACGTCACTGTATTGTGGCGGCTAACATTAATAGTAATAATAATAAAAAAAATTTAAAAAAATATTTGGTGATGTCTGTTCTGTTTATAAGCTTATAGAAGAAAAACAGCATTGTCATTGCAGCTGATGCATTCTGATTGTTTAATAATGACTTAGAAGTGAACGAAATAGGAAGTGACAGTGATCTGTCACATGTGAACATGTCAAGGGGGCAGAAGGTTTGAGTGACAGGTGTGTTTGACAGGGTCACTGACAGAGTGGATTCCACGCTTGGTTAGAGGGGATTACACGTCTTTGTCAGGGTATGCTGACAGGCAACAGCTAAGTTACTGCAGAACTAGGTTTGCTCTTATTTAAGATTTTGATGTCCTGGATATCAAGATAATGAATCCTTCCCAAGAAGAGGAAGTGTAATGAAATTTAAAACCAAAGAACATTCTCTCAACCTGAAATCTTCTCACAGGTTTACAAAGTGAAATATCTCTCCTACAAGTACGTAACAGTATCTAATTTAGAGACCATATGAAGTGACATACTCATACTCTGGGTCTACAAAAGGCAGTATGATGTCAATAATATTCAGTATTCATTGGCAGAAGTAAGAATTATATTATAAACAGCACTCATTTCATTACTTGCAATATCAGTGAATAATTTGGGGTCAAATTAACAGCATTCTGAACAAAAATGGTCTTCTAACCCATTAACGTTTTAGATTTTCTTTGTTGTCAAATTGCATTGGGTAGGCTAACTTAAGAAATTTCATTGCAGTAACATACAGTAACCTACAAAAATGAGAATAAACATGTCATGAATAAAAACTGTAAGCTATACACATAAAGACATTTTGCGCATGCAAAAAAATAAAAAAAGTCGCTGTTTGGATTTTAATAGGCAAATGCTTAAGAATCTATGAATGGATCATTGTTACAGTGATTATTATGTTTCTAGCATGTTATATGTTTGGCAATGTTTGGCTTTTAACCCTTAAAGATGGAGTGTGTAGCTTTTCACTTCTTAAACAACCATGTAGGAAGACACATCATGGCCATATTCCAGGATGACAATGCCAATATTCATCAGGGTTAAAATTGTGAAAGAATGTTTTGGAGGGAGTATGGAGAATCATTTTCACACATGAATTGCCAATACAAGATCTTAACTAAAAAATGATGCACCTCTCGATGGAAATAAAAGTTGTGATGTTATTTCTATCAAGAGGTGCATACATTTTTGGACAAGATCTTGTATTGACAATGCAAGAGGTGAGCACTCTGTAAAGTCTCCTCCAGCACATCCCAAAAACTTACACTGAGGTTAAGGTCAGTGCCAATTTATGTGTGAAAATGATTCTTCATGCTCCCTCCCAACAAATCTTTCACAATTTGAGCCTGATGAATCTTGACATTGTCATCCTGGAATATGGCCATGATACATCTTAATACATGGTTGTTTAAGAAATGAAAACCTACACATCTTTTAGGGTTAAAAGAACCGTTTCCAAACATATAACATGCTAGAAAAATGTATTTTTGCTCACTTAGTGGCACAACAAGTAAAAGCAGCCTAATGGTTATATTGAGGTGAAGATGCATCAACATGAAACTTAAAGTTTAATAAGTGAGTCATTGGTATATTGATTCAGTAGCTGCTCTGATGGATTCAGACTGATTCAAAATGGTAATGTGAGTTTGTCAGTTGAACATTAAAAGTAACAACTCAAAAGAGTCATTTGTTCATTAACCAGCCTACATGGGGCGTGCTGTATCTTTGTTTTTGCATGCTGTGCATGTTTGTTTGGAAAGTCACCCTTTTTTCTATCTCTCTGTGATTTTATGTCATATTTTGTCATTGTTAAATGTTGATATTTTGGTGGTTATTCTAACTGGTATTGTTAATATTTGATAATTACTAAATCTAAAAAAAAAGAAAAAAAAAGTCTGCATTCCAAACTTGTAAACAATGCATTACAATATTGCCTTACTCCCTAAAAAAACAACAAATTGTGTTACATTACTTTTGCGTTACGTTTTCTCACCTGAACTGGGCTTGCTTGTTTGTTTTTTAAAATCAGCAAAAAAAAGTTCTATTTCTGACAAAAGTTAAGGCCCTTTCACACCAAAAGTGAATGAATAAGCAGGAAATGCATATTTACGCCTGTACAGTAGAGGGCGCAGCTCAAACAAACCTTTCAGCTGTGCTGCCATTCTGGATTAATGAAGAATAGGATACAGGAACAGGAAGTCCAACACTATAAATCTATACTTCTAAATCTAATCTAATTTAATTTTTGCCTATTAGTATGGTTGAATTAGATCACTGAAGGTCAGCAGCAAAGACATTGGTTAATAAAGTGAGATTAAGAACATGAAGTACATTTGTGTGATTTAATAGTTAATTATTACTGGTTTGTGTAAAATTCTGAAATAGCATTTCACTGTTTTTATTCATTTTGAGGAACACTGAATGTGTTTGTGCAAGTGAGATGAGTAAATGCATGTTCACATTTAGTCTAGAACTACAATAACCATCATAGAAGTACATCAATGCACACAACACCTCTGCACTTTATTCCTCTCAACATGAGGACAAGAGAGCAGTCACTCAATAAATGTGAACAAAAATTAGATATTGTGTTGTAAATTGAAATACGTAACTGTAACTCAAGTTACTTGTAAAGCGTTACCCCCAACACCACTGTTCTAACAGAATGGACAGAAACTGGATTTGATGGTCCAGACCCCATGTGTATATAGAAAACCTATGCTGAGAAATATGTCCCTGGCCCAATCGGGGAACATTTTTGCCAGCTGGGTAGATTTCCTCAAAAAACTAGTGATGGGAAGTTCGGATCATTTTACTGACTCGGACTTTTGAGTCTCGTTCAACAAAATGAACGAATCTTTTTTCGAGTCATTTCGTTCATTTCGTTCATTTTAGCAAAATGTAATTAAAATGTTACGTGTTACTTCCCCAACACATCTACTACTTATGCAAACGTTGATCCCACTACAAACAATACAAAACTACAATGCTAGATTCAGAAATGATTAATTCTTTACCTGAGTCTTATGACAAGCTGATTAAGCTCACCTCACCTCTTGTCTGACAAGTCTTCGGGTTTAAGTCATTCCTTAATGACGTGACAGGCAGTCCCATGCTAAACCAATGCAGTCTGAGCCGGTAAGAGAATTGATTAGTTCATTTCATGAGTCTTTCGGGTTTTTGAGTCGTTCCTTAAACACGTGACAGACCCATACACTAAGCCAATGCATTCTGAGCCGGAAAGAGAATTGATTAGTTCTCTTCATGAGTCTTTCAGGTTTTGAGTCGTTCCTTAATCACGTAACAGACCCATACGCTATTTCTGACATTTCTGTCACTGTTTTTGTTACTGAGGATCTGTGGTGTGTTATTATAAATAAATAAAGCCCTGTTATAAATAAAATATTGATTAATTTATCTTTTTGACTGTCTATCTGTAAATAAACACTAGGCTATATAATAATATAATAATCCAAGCCTACAATACAAAGTATTTATAGCCTAGTTTGTTCATTTTTACTCCAATTTTGAGTTTGCTGTTATAATAATTGCTTTTCCTAGGCAGACTTGACATATTGGTCTAATATAAGAAGATTGCTCAAAAAGGACATAATGACATAAATTAAAAGCAAATAACATTTTGAATTTGAATTATTAATGTTAGTTTAAAACATCAAGGTTATGATAACTTCAGCTTTAACAGTTGTAACACAAACTCAAACAAAACTGGAGAGTTAACGTTATTTACTAATAAATATAATGTGCTTGGGTCACACAGCATAGTGTATGGGTATGTCACGTGATTAAGGAACGACTCAAAACCCGAAAGACTCATGAAGAGAACTAATCAATTCTCTTTCCGGCTCAGAATGCATTGGTTTAGCATGGGACTGTCTGTCACGTGATTAAGGAAGGACTCAAAAACCCGAAAGACTCATAAAAAGAACTAATCAATTCTCTTTCCGGCTCAGAATGCATTGGCTTAGTGTATGGGTCTGTCACGTGATTAAGGAACGACTCAAAAACCCGAAAGACTCATGAAATGAACTAATCAATTGAATCATCAGGTGAACTACTTCTAGCAGTACAGAACCTGTAGAATATTGCACATGTGCGACTGAACGAATCACCCCCCGAGACGACTTGTTCTTCCCGAGTCACATTAAAGATTCGTTCAAAATGAACGAATCGTTCAAGAACGACACATCACTACAAAAAACACTGAGCCAACAAATGTCAAAATCAAAACTCATGAATTAAAATGTCATTTCAGATCAGTCAGCTTTGAGGTCACTAAAACATTTCACAGCAATGCTAGATATTCACAGAGGGGGGCATCGAGAATTTGGCTTGAGTTGAGTCTTGTGTGAAGAAATTGGGCCATATTAGATGAGTCATTTGGAGTGTGGCAACTCTGGAACAAGGGCAACTGAGAGCCATAATTACATGCTGTCCTTGCTGATGTACTTTAAAGAAGTGTTAAAGGCTAACAACATCTAAGGTATCAGAAAGGGAATACTTATGACGCATAGTCTGATAGCATCTGAATGGTTCCAAGTTAAACATTGCACTAAGAAAAAATCATTATAGGCAGCTTATTTCTGGATCTGTGGGTAATATGGGCATGAGAAACACAGAAGTAAGTCCCTGCAGTAGGAACAATATTAATATCCCAATAATATCAAAATCCCAGTGATTTAGAATAATCGTCAAAACATCTGCTCACAACTTATTTCATGCCTATTTAACTCTGATCAGTACAGAGTCACTAACGGATATGGTGACGGAAAAAAAAAAAAGATATGAAAGGGAAAATTATATTTCGAAGCTTTTGCGTTCTCTTGCAAAATTGCATTCCCCTGAGAAACTTTGCTTTAGCTCACAAAACTATTGTGTTCCTCCAAGAAACTTTGCCACTCACAAAAGCACTAAAATAGTTTTTTTCCCCTCCTACCTCATATTATTTTCATCCATGCGTGCAAGCAAACTTTCTCGGGGGAACTTAATACTTTTGTGAGAGAAAGCAAAATCATTGAAATATATTTTTTTTCCACCCATCCCACAAGCTAATCGAGGTCTTCAGGATTACTAGAACGCTACAGGCAGGTGAGCTTGATCAGGGTTGGAGCTAAACTCTGCAGGAAAGTTGATCTTGAGTTGTGAAGCCCTGCTTTAGGGGCTCCGTAGGCCTGTGATAGAGCAAAATAAATACAAATTTCCCACAATTAATAAAGAGATGTGATTTAAGATGTGTTGGAAGACAAATCTCTTTTGTGCCCAGCAGACACCAACACCACCACTGAAAGCTATGGACGGATATCAGAGAGGTTGTTCAGGCTGTAATCAAACATCTCCTCCTATTTAACCCTAGTCTGACCCCCCAGCGCCGCCACCTCTTTACTCAGGCACCCAGAGAATCTGTGCAAAGTACGTCACAATCAGCTAAACCTGTCGTACTGTGTCAGATCTCTCCACGACAACTGCATTTCTGACGGTTCATTCACACTCAGGTTAAGACTGCTTCCAGCAGTGAAGCATTTATCTCCTGTTAAAAATGAGAATCACTTAAGAGAGCTTAGTGTGGAAGGTGAGAGGGACAGGATATTACTAGACATATTTGATATCAGTATACGTGGAACAGTTTTCATGTGAGACAAGACGTAGCAGTCGTTATGATCAAACTTTCATAGGATAATACTGTATGGGAGATCAGATGTTTTTTCTCAAGAGTCTGTCCTCTCTGATGTGTTTGTATATGGTTGGGAAGCAATCAGTTCTGGGATACTGGAAATATGTGGGACAGATAAAACACTTCAGTAGTGGTGTTCTCATTTGGCTAGACACCGATGAGGGATTTTCCATTCTGGAATCTTACTGAAACCACTAGAGAGGTGACAGAGAGAGATCACACTGTTATTTAGGCTGATGAAGAGGCTATTTTCTATCATTCTTCATACAGCAATGCAGAGCAGTTTAACTTAGGGGCCATGGCATTTACACAACACCATTTTCAACTTAAAAACTGAAAACCTTTTATGCATTTGGGCCACTCATTTACACAACGGCAGCGTTTTTGGAACTGAAAACGGGTTTAATTGTGCACGTTTTTGAAAACAACCATTATTGTCAAATGCGGATTTGTGAAAACGGTGAAGTAATTTGCATGCATATTACATGTTCAGTCTGTGTCCCTGCCCACGGACATTCGGATCGTAAGAAGGTTATTAACCAAAGTCCCTTTCAAGGAAAGTCTGTTCACTCGGTGGCCATATTTGCAGCCGGCTATTTTGGGCATCCAAGTGCCAGTTGCATAAACATAGCTGTTATGTTAAGACTGTACTAGTACTAGTATGACCAACTAGCAGTTAGTCAAGGGGCAATCAGCCTTACTTTTTACATAGACTAATCTATGTTTTTATGTATCAGTCATGAACAGTGTTGGGGGTAACGCATTACAAGTAACTTGAGTTACGTAATCAGATTACTTTTTCAAGTAACTAGTAAAGTAACGCATTACTTTTTCAATTTACAACAAAATATCTAAGTTACTTTTTCAAATGAGTAACGCAAGTTACTTTTTCACATTTATTGACTGACATGTTGTCCCCATGTTGTGAGAAATAAAGTGCAGAGATATTGTGTGCGCTGTGTAAGCATGATGGTTATTGTAGTTCTAGACTAAATGTGAACATGCATTTACTCATCTCACTTGCACAAAAACATTCAGTATTCCTCAAAATGAATAAAAACAGTGAAATGCAATCTCAGAATTTTTGCAAACCTGTAATAATTCACTATATTAAATTACACAAATATACCTTATGTATTTAATCTCAATTATTAACCAATGTCTCTGCTGCTGACCTTCAATATATCTAATTCAGCCATACTAATAAGCAGAAATACTTTAGATTAGATTTAGAAATAAGAACTAGAACTTCCTTCTCCTGTATCCTATTCTTCTTAAATCCAGAACGGCAGCACATCTGAAAGGTTTGTTTGAGCTGCGCCCTCTACTGTACAGGTGTAAATATGCTTTTCCTTCAGCCTGAGGCTTATTGATTTCACTTTTGGTGTGAAAGGGCCTTTTTTGCCAAAAATAGAACTTTTTGTTGTTATTAAAAAACAAACAAACAAGCAAGCCCAGCCCCGGTGAGAAAAAGTAACGCAAAAGTAAAGTAACGCATTACTTTTCATAAAAAGTAACGAAGTAACGTAATTAGTTACTTTTTTAGGGAGTAACGCAATATTGTAATGCATTACTTTTAAAAGTAACTTTCCCCAACACTGGTCATGAACAGTATTAAAGAAAGAAAATGTGATGTCTAACTTGTAAGACTAGTCTTAGCAGTTTAAGCAACTGGCCCCAAGTCCTATCTATTTGAATTGGGGAAATCCTGAAATATCAAAAAGTGCTTGCCGAACTCATAATTAAATGACATATTTCAAATCAGCAACAAAATCTGACATGAACTGTCCAATAAATGTTGTTTCTAATGCTGCGTTCACACCGAACGCGTCTGGGGCGTCTGAGGCGTCTGATTTACATGTTAAGTCAATGTAAACGCGCGTCTAGGTGTCCTGCGGCGCGAATCAAGCGTCTAGCGCGGCGCGAATCGGCCGTTGACGCGCGAATGGCGCGGCGCGAATTGAGCGTTCACGCGGCTGACGCGCGAATTGAGCGTCTGACGCCCAAACGCCCGAGTTGAAAAATCTGAACTTTGGCGTAAATTCGCGGCGCGTTAACCAATTAGGGACTCTGCTTTGGTAGTAACGTGTTTATGACGTGATCAGCGGTGGAGACCAGAACAAAGATATATACCAGACAAAGATAATATATATATAATAGATAATAGTCGCTGTGTGAGGCCACCCTGAGCTCTATGATATATATTTTTATCGAGACAGGAATAAAAAGGACCTTGCCTGGAAGAGAATAAGCGAAATCTGGTTAGTTGTACAACTTTTTGCATGATTTTAGCCGTTGATACTAGCCCACCTTCTAGCTAGCAAAAGCCGGCCGGCATAACCGAGTTAAATTGCCGCTACAGGTTTCCAACTGACGAGATTATGTGTTTATTCAGAGGATCTGTGCAGAAAGAGATGAAAGCCCCTCCTATGACGCGAATTCGCGTCTGAACACACTTTGTTTAGACGCGCGAATTGAGCGAATTTTACGCGCGTCTGAGGCGTCTGACTTCAAAATGTTTAAGCGTCCAACTAGACGCGTCTGGCGCGAATTTGACGCCCCAGACGCGTTCGGTGTGAACGCAGCATAACGCTCCAATACCCTGCGCATGTGCAGTCCTAAGTGCTAGTCTCAGGTTTCTATGGGAACCGGAGCTTCTAAAGGCAGCTACAGTGACGCAATTAATTTAACAATCAGCGATTGGCTCTTTTACTTAGAATCAAGGTTGGGGCTAGAAGGGATACAGCTAAAGACAAATTGTCCTACTGGGCATGCGGACATCCATATTGCGTCATTTTTGTCACACTGAACAACAATTAATTACTGTATTTGCATTATTGTAAGGGTAGGATTTTAGGGTTGGGGTATAGGTGTAGACGTTAATTAAACAATCAAATTTAATTTATTGTTCTTTTATGGTCAGATTTGGCCATAGCTGTATTGCCAAGGCTGCAGTTTACCTGTGGAATTGGGATACTTTAACACCACTGCCACAGTTGTTTTTCATGTCCTCAGGCTGAAGCATCCCCAATTAACATGATATTTAACCCCTGGGATGTGAATTTTAAAAAAGTGGATTTTGCCCCCAGAAAGTGGGGGTTCCCCCCTGAAACGGTAGTTTTTTTGAGTAGCAATTGGTCGGTGTTTTTGTGAAAACCTGGCTGTATCCGTTATAGCCACAATCTAGAACGTGGGACATATTACGTCATATTGCACGTTGCAGTTTCTCCTATTCATATGTAATAGGAGTACATCGCTGAAAATTATATCATACTTTGTCTACTCTTTAAACAGCATAATTTTGAAAATATAACACAGTGTTTTGCTTCGGTGGTTGGGTGGAATTGACAGGAGAGCAGTTTCTTTTCTTTTTTCCTCTCCGTTTGGTATAAAACACTGTGTTCATAGTCATCCAGTTTGAAATGTTGACTACACAGAGGTTTTCTTTGCTGACTTTAGCCACAGCCTACAACGTGCTGGATCCTTCAAAACAAAAGTAACTCACTCCCGTTAAATGTTTACTCTTTGAATTCTTGCAACACAAGTCGACACCAGTATGACTAAAAGTTTACTAAGTAGTATTTCCTACTATTTGACCTTGGTGAGTGTATCCATAGCAGCCTGGTGTGGGAGTGGCCTTGGACGGCAACAGGCCCAGTGCATTATGGGTGTTGCAGTTTTTCTACATTGGCAAAAGGGACGAAGACAGACTTTTTCTTTGTTTTCTTGTCGGGTGGCAGCGATTTGCTTCGCCTTTCCACTACATAGGGAGCCATGTTTTATTGAAAGCCCATTTTGCCAGCAGTGAAGTACCTCTTTAAGACTGAGCGTTGCTTGGCGACAGTCAAAGCTCCACACTTTGGCTTTGTTTGGAACTATTTTGGTTGTCAGAAATAGACCTACAAACTATTTGGCCATATTTTGTCTGAAACGCAAATTACTTGATATTTTACTTGTTTGTATATAGGAACATATCAAGAAATTTGCTGTTGTTATTACATTTACAACAATTGACAACTTGACCCAACCTGACATGAAAGATTCCTAAATTTACAAAAAATTCAGTTACTAAGAGAAAACAAAAACAAACATTTTATCAAAAACATTTAAATGAGCTTCTGCTAAATGCTTTAAATGTAGCCTACGGTAAGTGAAAGGTTGTGTGCTGTTATGGTGTTTGGTGGAAATGTTGTGCTCGTTGGTGGACTGCATCCCACTAGGACATAGATAAACGCTCTCTGAGAGAGAGAGAGGGAGAAAGAGAGAGAGGAGCATGAGCGCGCATCTGCCTTCTGTCAAAAGTGACAGCTGTGTCCACTGCCTCCCCTGTGAACGCAACGTACCATTATTCCACAACGAGCTTCATCAGCCAAGCCGCGCGCTGCCTCTGAGGTGTCGGCGTCAGTTCTGCTGTCTCGCGTTGTTCTTCTATTTATGTTTCGTCTGGTTTCAGGGAGCATATCCATGCGGTGCCACTGCACGGAGCGACATTTCATGCGACGGCGAGAGAGTTTCGAGTCCCAAAACTGCAAGACATTTGCTTTCATTCAAACCGGCTTTCTTTTACTTTGCATTTAGACTCGGCGACTTTTCACTTTCGCGAGGATCCCATAGGCATTCACGTGTCCTTTTTGTTTAATGCTGGGGCTATAAACACTTGTTACCTGTACAATGTGTTCGAGTTCTAGATTATCTTCGTTCGTCTTGCTCGGTCGTCCTTGAAAGAGAGAAAGAACCAGAATAAGAGGGCTCTTGAATCTGTCCACGCGTGAAAATGCCTGTGCGCCGGGGACACGTCGCTCTTCAGAACACCTATCTGGACACCATCATCAAGAAATTCGACGGGCAAAGTGAGTTTAAAAACTTTTCATTTCCTTTCGTTGGGTTAGAAGGTATTTTAAAGGACAGAAATGTGCTATTGTAGTCTAAAATATAGATATAGCAATGCTATTGTTTATTGATCAATTGGGGTCGTATACGCACTCCGTGAGAAACTGTCAGAGAGCGAGCGGCCATTGGAAGTGTGCAGGTCAGTCATGGGTATCAGTTTGAGATTTAATTTGCATGGCAGTTTGCAACATAAGATGAGAGTAAATCAACAGACCAAGCTTATTTTATATACATTATGTAAATGCAACGGAAAAACTAATCTATGACTAATATGGAAAATTGCTAACAACCATCTGCCCCTTTGTTTTTCCATTCTTCTCTGTATATGCATGTGTTTATTTATGTTGTGCACCTGCTTTGTTCATTCAATCATGTTTCCTGATTTTAGACACATGTGTCATTACACTAGGGAATGACATTTGCATAATATAGGCTACCATTAGTTATTTAACAATTTCCAACGTCCTATTTCACCACAGTTGTCCTGTAATGTTTGATGCTTCCACTCTTTGTTTCAGTCTAAAGGAGGAAGCAGAATTTTTAACAGGTTTCCAAGTTTTATCTTTATGAAGAGCCCTTTGAAATTTGAAATCCAAATCATAACCTTAATATCTGTCCATATGCCCTAATTACCTTAAATTTATAGTCTTACCCCATGATAAACCCAAAGCTTGACCTATGCCTGCTCTGTAAGGCCCTTAATGAGGTTCTTCCCCACAAGTCAAAATAAAAAAGGTTACAGTACCTAGTAAAAGTTTTTCTTTTTGTTTTTATACAGGTGAAAATATAAGTTTCTGCTGGGTTTTCAAGCATTTCAGTAATGATACATGTTCTAGAGTTAGTCAGAGTCTGTTTTCAGGCAAACAGATGCTAACAAGTCATACATTTACGTTTAATAATTTAGCAGATAAGATTCTAGCATAACAAGGGAAAAATTATAGGCCTATATAGCTATTATTCCAATATACCTTTTAATCATCATTGCTTTGTGTACACTATTCATGGTTTACAGTAGTTGTATACTTTTGAACCCTCAAAAACATGTAAAAGAGACTTTGTTTTGAATTCTTCTGTTTCATAACTTTGGCCTGCTTTTGCTTTATGTTAGCTATTATTTTTGAGCAAATCATTCATGTTATAATTCCTTCTCCCTTTACTGGATGCATCAGTTATCCAATGTGTGCATTGATAATTCCTCATCTTTTAAGTATGCAAGCATGTATATGTGTGCCGTTGCATATAAGTTCCTCCCTTCACTATCAGTTAAGGCTAAGTGTCATTTTGCGGCTGCTAGGCAACCATCTCAGTGCGTTGTGTTCTATTCCTGAAGTAAAAAGGCGATAATGAGTTTGATGCTGAGGGGCATTAAAGTTCCTGTCACCAAACACAATTACCATTCAGAGATGGAGAAACAAGATTCAGAGAGAAAAGCAGGCAGTGTGTGACCTCAGAGGCACATGTGAAATACCCCTTAATATATAGAATTTTAATTTGCTAAAAGGAGCAAAGATATTTCCTTTCCATTCCGTCTTAAGATGAACTGTGTTGCTCTCCACCTGTTGAAGCTGATGTGTGATTCAGCTCTTGCTGCAAAAATAGCTCTGCTGTCAGCAGATTTCCTGTTCATATCAAAGCAGGCATCGGAAATACAGATAATGATCAGTAGTATAATACAGGAAGAGGAAGGCAAAGAAAAAAAGAGACATAAAACAGACAAAACAAGAATCAAACCAAAAGCATTCCCACAATCATCAAGTGTGTGGATATGTATTACATTTTTTTTTTGATAACTTTTTTTTTCTTTGATAGACTAAACAAGAAAAAAAATATAGTTATGGATTTAAAAATGTTATTAGTTAAAACTATTTTTAGGTCACTAATCATTGTAAAATTTAGAAGCATTGTCACCAATTATCTTACTTTTAAATTGATTCCAAATATTTATATCCTGTATTGAGGAGAAGAGCTAGTTAAGACACATGGAAGAAAGCTTGCAACTCTCAGTAAGAAAGTCCGGTTACACTGAAGTTATTTTAATGTTTTACATTAATAATAATAATAATATAATTATTTATAAGAATAATATAATAATAAGCTGTCCATTGTGACAACTTACCCCATAGGCCTATAATTTGACAACCACAAAATTTCAGTGTGTGTTAAAGGGATAGTTCACCCAAAAAACGAAAATTATCCCATGATTTACTCACTCTCAAGCCATCCTAGGTGTATATGACTATCTTCTTTCAGACGAACACAATCGGAGATATATTTAAAAATATCCTTCATCCTCCAAGGTTTATAATGGTTGTGAATGGGGGGCCGTGTTTTGAAGGCAAAAATGATGCATCCATCCATAAAAATAAAAAACAAGAAAAGCAATCCATATGAATCCAGGGCATTAATAAAGGCCTTCTGAAGTGAAGCGATGCTTTTTTGTAAGAAAAATATCCATATTTAAACTTTATTCAAATAACTAGCTTCCAGTGGATGACCGTACGCAGAATACGCAAGTCGACATGCGCCAAATGAGTAATCCTCTGACGCGATGTGTGACGCAGGATGTAGGAGTGTTGTAAGCTCAGTCAAAGGATACTCTTCCGCCGCCAATTGACTTGCACATTCTGCTTACGGTCGTCCCCCGGAAGCTAGTTATTTGGATTTATAAAGTTTTAAATATGGATATTTTTCTTACAAAAATGCATTGCTTCGCTTCAGAATGCCTTTATTAACCCACTAGAGTCATATGGGTTACTTTTTTTATGGAAGGATGCATTATTTTTACTTCAAAACGCGGCCCCCCATTCACAACCATTCCCTAAGGATATTTTTAAATATATCTGATTGTGTTCGTCTGAAAGAAGAAAGTCATATATACCTAGGATGGCTAGTAAATCATGGGATAATTTTCATTTTTGGGTGAACTAAACATTTAAATGCACTTTTTAAATGTCTTTTTTCCCCCTGATAATATTGAAAATGTTCATTTTAATGAATTTTTCCTTTCTTAACTCTTTCTTAACCCTTACCCGGACAGACCGTAAATTCCTGATTGCTAACGCCCAGGTGAAGAACTGTGGGATTATCTACTGCAATGAGGGCTTCTGTCAGATGTTTGGTTTCTCGCGGGCAGAGATCATGCAGCAGTCCTGCACGTGTCAGTTCCTGGTGGGGCCGGGCACTATGAAGAGCGCCCTGGCACAGCTGGCGCAGGCCCTGCTCGGGTCAGAAGAGCGCAAAGTGGAGATCCTCTACTACTCTAAGGAAGGTGGGTTTAGCGAGGATTTCACTCACACTTTCCTTTATACACCAAAATTTACATGATAGACATGAGCAGAGACAAAACTTTTCAAATTTTTTGTCCTCTCCTTTCACACTGACAGCTACTCTCATTTGTGTGTGAAAGTCTGGCATTGTGCTGATGCTCACATCATTACTATAGCAACTAATGCAGATACACCAGATACTGACAACACTGTCTGAAACAGAGGCATCACTAGGCCCTCTTTTAAAAAATTCTGTAATTTGTACTTGAATTCATGTTCTCCTCAGTCCCCTTTAAAACACATAAGAAAACAGCGGTAGGCTTTGGCTCCTTTCCGTCTTTTAGTCAGCATTATTCAGATTGTTCTTCAATTCACAGCTGGTGCAGCACCAGCGTCAGAAGCAGTGCATGTGTGTGTGTGTGTGTGTGTGTGTGTGTGTGTGTGTGTGTATATACTTTAATTATACCCTCATCAACACAGGAAAGGAAACGGTCAAATTTCCCCATGTCTTTAATATGTCCGCCTTTTCATTAAAAGAGCCAATGTCCTTTTTGATAGAGTCTTCATCTAATACTCTAGTGTGCATGTGCATTATCTGGACCAGCCTGAACCAGTTTTTAGTCTATTTTAGTTTAAAGAGCTGTACATGTCAACCCTTTACCTACACTAACTTTCAAAAGTTTAGGGTCAGTAAGGCTTTTTTTTAAAGAAATACTTTTATTCAGCAAGGAGGCAATCAAATTGATGAAAAGTGACAGTAAAGTCCCTCCTTCATCCCCAGCTCCTCCTCTCATCTACAGTCAGGACACTCATAAGACCTTCGTTCATCTTCAGAACACAAATTAAGATATTTTTGATGAAATCTGAGAGGTATATTACTTATCCATAGACAGCGATTTAACTACCACTTTCAAGGTCCAGAAAGGTACTAAGGACAGTTTATGAGAATGACACAGAAGAGAAGATATTGTTGAATAAAGTTGTTATTTTTGTTTTGTTTTTGCGCACAAAAACTATTCTCGCTGCTTCATAAAATTAAGGTTGAACCACTGCAGTCACGTCGACTGTTTTAACGCTGTCTTTAGTACCTTTCTGGACCTTGAAAGTGTTGATTATATTGCTGTCTGTGGACGAGTCATTAACCTCTCGGATTTCATCAAAAATATCTTAACATGACTTTAAAACGTAAATATAGGTCGTAATAAGGTGCTTGAAAAATGACCTATAGGGCCAGTCTCATTGCTGTCTATAGACGAGTCATTTACCTCTCAGATTTCAACAAAAATATCTTAATTTGTGTTCTGAAGATGAACGAAGGTCTTACAGGTTTGGAACAACATGAGAGAGAATAATTAATGACAGAAATTTCATTTTTGGGTGAACTAACCCTTTAAGAATGTTAATGGTATCTGTAATACATTTATGTTGGTTCTGTTTTGTTTACCTTATAAGCTGGTTATCACTGCACTACCTGCTATTATCTATGCTAGGCTGCATGGATGGGCAGGGAGTTCTTGCCCAGAACAGAACCGCCAATCCAAACTGTTTGCTAATTGTCAATCATCTTTGACAGTACTGGTCCTAAAAGAAATGTTTCTCTGTGCAGTTATCATTATAGTTGTAGTATGGATTCTGTGGATTCTGCAATTACATTGATGATTGACAATTAGCAAAAAGTTTAGATTGGCGGTATGGTTCTGTTCTGTCATAGTTATTGTCCTTGGTGTTAGAGTTATAGTTATCGTCCAGAGACGAGCTGAGGGCCTGTGTGTCTAACAGAGCCACCCATCCCACCGACTCTGTCTTTATGTCTTTAGTCTCCTCAGCCAGGAACAGATGAATGGAGTCACTGGCTCTCTGCACACCGTTACGCCAGTGTTTGTGCGTGTGTGCATTCATTGTAGCTCAGCTTGAAAGTAGACAGGTGTTCCTTTGGCCGGGAAGCAGTGCACTGATAACATTACCATGACAACAGGACTCCAGAGACTCACACCCCTATCACTAAACTAATGCACTCTGAGCTCAGATGCACGCATATGCTGACATGAACACGCTCACATGTGCCGCCGCCCCTCTGTTCTTTTTATCCATCACATATTTTAGTTGATACAGCATCTCGATCTGTGTCACAGTTGAGCTGGAGACTGAACAGCACCCACCTTTGTGTGTGTGTGTGTGTGTGTGTGTGTGTGTGTGTGTGTGAGGGCAGGGTCTATATTTAGAGTGGTTGATGGCCTGCTTTAGTCAAGAGCTGAGGGGGGTCTGGCTGACTTTAATCATGGTGTTCTTTCTCTGGTTTTTCTGTCCTCCTTCCCATCACTCCCTTCTCATTCCTGTGACTCTCCCTTTCTGCTCTGCGTTCTTATTTCTTTGATTTGCATCAAGCCCTTTTTTCACTCTATCATTTATCTCCTTTATTACCTTTCTGCTCATCGTCATGTCTGGGTTAAAAGTACAACTCATGATGCTTTGATTTCTCTCATGCTATATGAGAGTGTATATATTTTTAAAGCCTCTTAGCCAAAATGTAAGTGACCTCTCTAAATATTCGCAGTGCATCTGTGCATTGTCTGAGAGGTTTGGAGACCAGGGAGTTTAACCAATTAGAAATGATCCTCAGGGGTGAAATCACTTATACATGAACCGGATGTGGAATGACAGAACTGGTGTTCTGATTTAGCAGATTCTCTTTAATTTGAGATTCCAAACATTCTGTTTTTCAAGTTTTTCATCTACACTATTATTTAAAATTTTGGGGTCAGTAATATTTTTGAAAGAAGTCTCTGATGCCCACCAAAGCTGCATTCATTTGACTTTGAATTTATCACAATGTAAAATAACTGTTTTCTATTTTAAAGGTGCCCTAGAACTTTTTTTTAAAAAGATGTAATATAAGTCTGAAGGTGTCTTTTTTCCCTGAATGTGTGACACAAGTGTTACCTGTATTCAGCACAAACTGAATGTGAGGAACAGTTGTACATGTTTGTGTTTTGAAGGAATAAACTTTATGCGTGGTTAAAAAAACAAAAAACTAAGTTTAAGGCCAGTATATTAAATCTGTGTTCAAAATTTTGGGTAGTAGACTATTTTTTTTTATTAAAAATTATGCTGACTACCTTTCATTTATAACAATTTTATTTTTTACACTTTTGCCAAGAAACACGGTGCGAGGAGGCTATTTTGGCATTCTCACCTGGCATCATTATAGGCTTTCAGTCAGGTATGTGAAAAAAAACTTCTGATGCCAAGCTCATCATGGTATATGAAACATACAGAAAAATTTTATTACAATATAAAATAATGGCTCTGTGATGCGGTCTGATAAGGTTTTTATGAGCCGATTCATATGTTTATGCTTTAACAGAGGAGTTATTTTTATTTAATATTCATTGTTACTCTATGCCTGGTGTTTGCTTTAATTCACGTGCTCCACGCCCACGGAGCTCGCGCTTGCCTTAAACAGTGCCTTAACAAAGTTTACACTGCTAATATAATCCTCAAATGGATCTTTACAAAGTGTTCGTCATGCATGTGGCGGATTATGTGAGTATTGTATACTGTTATATTGTTTACATTTGATTCTGAATGAGTTTGATAGTGCTCCGTGGCTAAAGCTAACATTACACACTGTTGGAGAGATTTATAAAGAATGAAGTTGTGTTTATGAATTATACAGACTGCAAGTGTTTAATAATGAAAATAGCGACAGTCTTGTCTCCATGAATACAGTAAGAAACGATGGTAACTTTAACCACATTTAACAGTACATTAGCAACATGCTAACGAAACATTTATAAAGACAATTTACAAATATCACTAAAAATATCATGTAATCATGGATCTTGTCAGTTATTATTGCTCCATCTGCCATTTTTCGCTATTTTTCTTGCTTGCTTACCTAGTCTGATGATTCAGCAGTGCACAGATCCAGACGTTAATACTGGCTGCCCTTGTCTAATGCCTTGAACATGAGCTGGCATATGCAAATATTGGGGGCGTACATATTAATGATCCAGACTGTTATGTAACAGTCGGTGTTATGTTGAGATTCGCCTGTTCTTCGGAGGTCTTTTAAACAAATGAGATTTATATAAGAAGGAGGACACAATGGAGTTTGAGACTTACTGTATGTCATTTCCATGTACTGAACTCTTGTTATTTGACTATGCCAAGATAAATTAAATTTTTCATTTGAGGGCACCTTTAAGTCAAGTCAAGTCACCTTCTTTATATAGTGTTTTATATAATGCAGATTGTTTCAAGCAGCTTTACAATGATAAACAGGAAAATAATGATTCAGTGATGCGAAAAGACTTCAATTCTGCTGTAAAGCAGCTCTAAAAAGACAACAGTAAATGGTCATTATCAGTTCAGTTTTGTTCAATAAATAAGTTCATCAATGTTTACTAGAGAAACCATTGGTGTCATCATACAGTTCAGTTCTCATCCGATAGGGTCAGTGCAGTCAGATCAATAATATTGCTGAATATTTAGTCTCCCCAACTAAGAAAGCCAGAGGCGACAGTGGCAAGAAACTCCATCAGGTGACAGAATAGAGAAAAAAAACCTTGGGAGAAGCCAGGCTCAATCGAGGGACCAGTTCTCCTCTGGCCAAATGAATGAACATAGTGTGATTATGATTCCAGGCTGCATCACAAGTATGGTCTTCATAGATGGTCCTCATAGGTGGTCGGTCTGTCTCTAGTCTAGTTGTTGTGGTCTCTGGTGACATTCAGTGGTGCGTTGTGGTCGTCTCTTGGTGCAGGTCTACCATCTGGTCTGAATCCAACTGACTACGGTAACCTTGTGATAAGGATGAAACAGAGAGACTAATATAAGTGTAGATGGCAAGTACATCGGATGTTATGGGAAGTGTTCCTGGTTCTGGTTGACCTTATTTATAATAATCCTTTAAATTAGCCTATTTGAATTATAGAAGTGTGATAGTGTGTTACGTGTATGCTAGGTTTAATGTGAACGTGAAGGACTAAAATGTGATAGGAGCTCGCTCAAGTACTGAGGAGCTAAACCATTCAATGTTTTATAAGTAATCAGCAAATTTTAAAATGTATGCAGTGTTGACTGGTCATACTGATTGATTGAGTCTGTTTATTAAGCATGCAGGGCAACAACCCAGTAAGGCATTACAATAATCTAGCCTTGAGGTCGTGAATGCATGAATTTACTTCTCTGCATTTGACACTGAGAGCATGTGTAGTAATTTAGAGATATTTAAGCTGAAAAGATGTGGTTTTACAAATGCTAGAAATGTGGCTTTCAAATGAAACAATGCTATCAAATAACACATCCAGGTTCCTAACTGACGACAGTATTCTAGGTAATATCGTGCAGAGATTTTTGGTCCAATAATTAAAACCCCTTTTTTTTCCTGAATTTATTGGTAGGAAATTACTAGTCATTAAATTTTTATATCAACTATGCATTCTGTTAGTTGAATTAGCATGTTTCATCAGGCTGCAAAGAATTAATATCATCAGCGTAACAGTGAAAACTGATGCCCTATCCCAAGGAAACTAATGAGATATGCCAAGGGTAGCATATACAGGATGAAGAGCAATGGTCCTAGTATTGAGCCTTGCAGTACTCCATACTGAATTTGTGATCGATATGATACCTCTTCATTTACTGCTACAAATTGAAAACAGTCAGATAAGTACGATTTGAACCATGCTTATGCAGTTCCATTAATGCCAACTTAATTTTCAAGTCTATTTAAAAGAATAGTGTCAACTTTATAACTCTAATGAGAACAGTCTCAGTACTATGATGTGTTCTAAATCCTGACCTGAAATCTTCAAATCTTCACTCCAGGAAGGAACATAGTTGTGAGGATACTGACTTTTTAAGTGTTTTTGTCAGAAGAGGGAGATTCAAGATCGTTCTGTTGTTAATTAATTCTCTAGGATCAAGTTTTAATTTATTGTAAAATATAATTTATTCCTGATATATGTAATTATTCAATGTAAGTAAAGCTGAATTTTCAGCTCTTTAGTCTCACATGATCCTTCAGAACTCTGATTTGCTGCTCAAGAAACATTTCTTATTATTATCAATGTTATAAACATGGAATGGCATAACATTTTATTTTATTTCTATTAATGCTGCCTGTGGTGGGGTAATAACAGCACTCTTTAAACTTGAAATTAATTTGCACATTTTAGGTATGAGTTGTAGATTTATAAACTACTTTAATTAAAAGTCAACGAATATAAGAACATTATATCAAAGTTTTAAGACAGTGAAAGAATGTGTTACAGTCCTCCATGGTCTCCCCGATTTTTTTAGATTTATGTTTCCTCAAAGTCATGGACTTCAAACCCCCCGAACGGCAGCACCTGTGTGTGGGTGTCTTATTGTGTGTTTGTGTAAGTGTGAGTGTGTTTTGGACTACTCACAGCCCTCACACTGGTATTTATAACAGCTCTTCATGAAAACTAAACTACATTTCTGCTGTATTTTGTACTCAAACATCTCTGCTTGCTGACATCCCTGTTAACTACATTAATTCTCTTTCTCTCCTGTCTCTCTCTCTTGGCCTTTCAGGAGCGTGTAGGCCTTGTTTAGTTGATGTCGTTCCAGTAAAGAATGAGGAAGGAGTCGTAATCATGTTCATCCTAAACTTTCAAGAGCTTTTAGACCCATCTATGAAAAAAGGTGGCATTAAACAGCGGATGACACACAGCTGGCTACAGGCAGGTGCGTGTCCCCCCTTTCTCTGTGTGTGCAGAGATTATGCCCTTTCTGTAACAGCCTTATAAGGTAAACACATTGACTGCTGTGCTTGGTGTGACGGTTGGTGTGTAGGTGTAGCTAGAGGCAGCATTTGATGAAGATGGTGTCAGATTTTGGTGTCAGTGTTTATGTACATGAGAAGTGCGTGTGAATGCCTGGATCATCATTTCTGTTCAGTGGTGCATTTAACTTTTATATTAGACACGATGAGATATTTATTTGCCATATTATGTTAAAAATTGATTAAACTACTTTTATTTGTTTTTATATATGTAAATTATTATAAATATATTTAATTATATTATATGTTGACAAATAAAATTGCAATATTATTGATAAACATGCATATACAACAATTGATATAAAAGAAATAAAAGAATGTGAATTATTATCATTATTTAATTATATTATATGTTGACAAATAAAAGTTAAATAAAATTATTAAAAATATTTTTTCATTGTAATTATTAATATAAAAATATTTAACGTTATAGTATGTAATGTAGGATTTAAAGTATATAATATTTGAAATTATTTTATTTATGTTTTTAAATATATATATACTATTATTATTAAATAGTAATATTAAACAATAATATTTTTAGTATTAATATTAATAAAACAATTATCATTAAATCATATAAAACTAAAATAATTATATATATATATATATATATATATATATATATATATATATATATATATATATATATATATATATATATTAATAATAAATAATAATATATTGTAATATTTTATATTATATAATATAATATATAATATTATATTATATAATATATAATATAATATATTATATAATAAAATATATTATATTATAATAAATATTTAAAATATATATATATATATATATATATATATATATATATATATATATATATATATATATATAATAAAAAGAAATGATGATGATAATGATGATTATATTTAGTTATCTAACAAATTTGACATTTATCAAAGTCTTTTATCCAAAGAAACTTACACTACATTTATTTCAAGTGAGCAGTAATCTTTTAGTTACCAGCCCAGTTCCACACCATATTAATCTAGTGTATTAAATGTATTTAAATGAGAGAAAACTGGGTCTTCTCCTGCTTTACAGGTTTTAAAAGAGATCTCATCATTATCACACACTGTACTCAGATTTGTCAGATATTATTAAAAGGACCTACCAGACTTCAGAACTCATTTCTCACCAGTTATGACCTCTGATCTTTGAGCAAAAAAAAAAAAAAAGCTTGTGTTTCTTTATCAGGTCAGAGACGCAAGATGAGGCTTAGAATGCCCTCTCTCCGTGTCAAACGGCAGCCGTCCCTCCCTAAGGACCACTTTGAGGGCGTGGTGGTAGACTACCTACAGGTACATGCATGCAAATACAAAACATAAGTTCATAATCGCACAGACATGTGATTACAGCTTCCCTCTGTGTGTCCTGCAGCCCTCTCATGAGGAGGTGGCTCTGAAAGACCTCCAGATGTCTCCAGACAGCTGCTTGAAATCAGAGACCCAGGCCTTGATTCAGCAGACCCCCTCCTCATGTGGCTTCTCATCCCCACTCTCACGGCCCTCAGACCGGCTAGAGCCCAGTGGACCACCTCTCAAACACAGCCACTCCAGAGAGAGCATACACAGTCTGCGTCGGGCATCCTCGCTGCATGACATCGACGGCATTAGGGACCAGTGTAGCGGTATGAGTGTTTTTAATTGCAGTATTATTTCCACCTTATCAGACAGTATTTGAAGGTCATCAAGGCAATTTTGAATCCAATGTCGGAATAACATCCTGTCTCTGTGTGGTTTGCCGGTTGATTGAAAATATAAAGATGATATCACATATCACAGTTAAAAGAAATTTATTTAGAAATACAGTCAAACCAAAAATTATTCAGACACTAGATATATTTTTTTGATATTGAAGGATAGCAAAATAAAGTAAACTGTGACATATTATACCCAAAACTTATTCATACAGTGGACTACCAGTAAAACTGATAAAAATTTGCAATCAAAAATTATTCAGACACTTTGACATGACCAGGTTTTTCTCAAGTGTTATCTGACATAATTAAGATTATTTTTTTCTGACACAGTTTAACTCTGAGATCTTGTCATATTTTATTACCATTTTTTTAAACTATAGTGAATAAACTGTATAAATGAATGAAATGTTCAAGGTGTCTGAATAAATTTTGGTTTGACTGTAATTTTATTTCAGTTATGATTCTGTGTTTACCCAGTAATAGTCATTATAGCTATTATATTCTCTTGAATGTCTCTAAAACTCATTCGCATTTGTTCTAGATCATCAGATGTGACAAAATGGGGATATAAAATGCTTAACATGGCTTAATGTACTAAAATGACCAAGGAGAACCCAATTTCATTTAATAAACATTTACTGCAAACAAAGCCTTAATTCACAAAGAAAGGTATATTTACATTGTGTTTTTTTTTTTTTTTATGAAAAGGAACAAACACAAAATCCAATCTCTTAGTTTGTCTACAAGCAAAAGGATGATGCTATAATAAAACACAAAGCACATTTTCCCCAATAGAAATCCATTATAAAGTAAGGGCTTAACATAAAATATTGTTTGATTCTTGGCAGATGTTTATTATAAGTAAAGTGTAAATATTTAGGACATGAAGTCACTTTTTTATGCACTTTTGTTGTTTTGTTATTGATATTGAATATTGATAACAATCGGAAATGTTTCTTGAGCATCAAATCATCAAATTAGGCTGATTTCTGAAGGATCATGTGACACTGAAGACTGGAGTAATGATGCTGAAATTTAATTTTGCCATCACAGGAATTAAATTTTAAAATATATTAAAATAGAAAATTAGTTATAAATGATAAATTGTGATAATAAATAAAAATCACTATGATAGATATGTCATATTGTGAGATATAAACTTGCAATTCATTGGAAGATATGAACTTAAGAGTAAAACTAAAGTCTGATTGTGAGATTTAAAGTGAGAATTACCTTTTTTTCCCCCCACAGTGATGGAAACCAGCTTCCATAATTCCACTTTGCAGTATGGTGCAAAATGTGTAGTATTCCAAAGCCACTGTGTCAGTATGTTTACCAGTGTGAAACTGTTTCCTATAACAGGCTTTTACAGTGGAGAAAATGCCAAAGTTGAAAACATTATTGTCTTTATTCTTGGACTGCAGTTTTATTGGCAGATAGTGTATACGACAGAGGAAGTGTGAGAGAGGTTTGTTTCTTTGGTTTGACTTACTGGGCAGTGTGACTGTCTTTTTAAATCATATGTCATATGTCTGAGAATTTATATGTCAGAAATGAGCGGAGATTGAGTGGAACAGATGCTTTTCAGCTTATTACTTCATGCAGCCTTGTTTGATCAGCTCTCCCGTCTCTTAGCTGTGATTAAACTCTTCCATTAGCATTAAACAGGTGTACCATTGACTGAGTACACACAGGACATGCTTTCAATAGAAATTAATTATTATATATTTGAATGTGTTCTTGACTACATAAGTCAAAAGCAATTAGCTTAAAATAGAAGTAGCATTTGATTTGATAAAAATGAGCTAGTATGGTTTTCTAATGGAGTTTATGGAACAAATCCAAAAAGCAGCACAAAGCATAATGAGCATAACAAACCAGCCCATTCGAACATTTTAAATTGTATCGTTCAAGTCTTTGGAAGTCCAGAATAAGACCTGGTTCCCTGGTGAGATGGGCACATGTGGCGGCCTATTTCTGTAGCTGTAGTCCTAATCAATGCTTTTGTGCGACTGTGATTACCCTCAGCCACCCCTGACGCGCCTGACGCTCTGCATGTGTGTGCGCAAACTCTAAAGAGTTTATTTTGTCACTATACAGGTGTCCCAATGACTCATAAGTCTATAATAAGAGGTTTTCATCATTGCATGCTCAAACAGTGACATAACCAGCAATGTAACTGGCAGATGCATACAGGATGGAAGTGCAAGTCACATGGCATGATATTGTTTTAATCGAACCCTGTGATGTTTTTTTTTTTTTTTTTTCAATTGTTTTTGACTACTGTGATGAAAACTGACCATTGGGTGTGATATTTCTTTCTCAGATCTGAAGCCCAGTAACTTAAACTCCACCTCAGACTCTGATTTGATGCGGCACCGCACCATTGGCCGCATCCCTCAAGTGACAATATCCTTCGGCTCGGACCGCCTCAGACCTCCTTCCCCCACAGAGATCGAGATCATAGCGCCCAGCAAGATTAAAGACCGCACACAGAACGTCTCAGAAAAGGTCACTCAAGTCACGCAGGTAATATGAAAAAGTACTTGACAGCTCAGCAATGCATATTTTCATGCAAATTTATTCTTGACTGATTCAGTCATATGTTCCTCTTCTTTCTGCTTCCTTAGTGAGGCCTAGTGATTTTGCCATTTGATTTATTTATACCCTTATGGTATTGTTGCTATACACATGCTGTAATTAAAAAAAAAATAGCCAAGTAATTGTAGATTGTAGAAACCTCAGTAACATGAAAATTAGGGCTGTCAATCAAGTTACAATTATAATCAATTATAATTTATATATAATTTATTTATATAATTATAAATAATTATAATGTTATATTCTAATGAAATTGTTTGTGCAATATGTCAATTAACTAATCAAATTAATTGCAGTTATCATATATCGTATATTTGTAGCAATAGCCAACAATACATTGTATAGGTCAAAATTATTGATTTTTCTTTTATGCCAAAATCATTAGGATATTAAGTAAAGACCATGTTCCTTGAAGATATTTTGTAAATTTCCTACCGTTAATATATAAAAAAAGTATTTTTGTGAATGGATATGCATCGCTAAGGACTTCATTTGGACAACTTTAAAAGGAGATTTTCTCAATATTTTGATTTTTTATGCACCCTCAGATCCCAGATCTTCAAATAGTTGCTTATTTATTCAGCTTTCAGATGATGTATAAATCTCAATTTTTTTTTAAATTGACCCTTATGACTGGTTTTGTGGACCAGGGTCACATATATACTCCACTGTTTGAAAGTTTGCATTGGGTAAGATTTTATACTGTTTTTGAAAGTCTCTTGCTCTTTTAGCTGAATTTATTTGATCAACAATATAGTAAAACAGTAATATTGTGAAATATTATTACAATTTAGAATAACGGTTGTCTATTTGAATATGTTTTGAATATATTTGAAGACTTCTGATGCAAAAGCCTCTGAGTGCCATCTGAAATTTTCTTCTAAAATGAGCATTTTTATCAAGCTTGTATGTTTAGGTTCAGTAATTTCACTTTAATGGCAATTAATATGTCATTTTCATTGCCATTAAAGTGAAATAACGGAACATAAACATACGAGCTTGATAAAAATGCTCATTTTAGAAGAAAATTTCAGATGGCACTCAGAGGCTTTTGCATCTGAAGTCTTCATTTCTTTGATGGCAAATCTGAGGTTTCAACTTTAAAAGTTGAAAACGGTTGTTTTTAATATTTAATATTTTTTTGTTCATATTTTTGTGATCACATTTTTTTCAGGATGCTTTGATAAATAGAACGATCAAAAGAACAGCATTTGTTTAAAAAAGAAATATTTTGTAACAATGTAAATGTCTTTACAGTCACTTATGGTAAATGTAATGCATCCTTGCAGAATAAAATAATTTCTTAATTAACTTAATTATTTAATTAAATTAAGTTAATTTCTTTAACTTACTGACCCTAAACGTTTGAAAGATAGTTAATATTAGCTGGCAAAGGTTCACAAATAAAAATAAAAACATTATTATGGCAGATGAGTAAAAGTTTTAATATATGAATTTATTGAACATACTGTAACCTAATCTCTCTATCTATTTTGCATTCAAAATTCTTTCTGCACGGTTTTAAATTATTTGTCTATGTAGAGTTAATTGAATTAAAATTCTAATAATTTAATGTAACTGCAATGTAACATGTAAGTGACTAAATTGAGTGAAGTCATTTTAAACTAGAAAAAAAAATAAAAATTGTCAAGACAAACTGATGATAGCTTGACAAAACCTTATCTGAAATTTTAAGAGTCTTGACATTTGATGGATTTACAGGCCTTACAGATTTAATTTCATTCAATGTATTACATTGACTGTCATTCCAGTTAAAGTTCTGTGAAAATATACATTTAAAAAGATGCAAAGACTATATACACACCAGTCTGCACAAGTTGCACTAGTTGACATCACAAAAGCTTTCACCCATCCTCTTCAGCCAGTGAAACATTTGATGACATCATCTAGATGATTTACTATTTTGTAACATCTCCACACAAGCAGTTAGTGACCTATTTACAGGGGACCACTGAGTCCTGTGCTGATGTGGGCAGTGCTTATTGGGCTGTTGTGTAGGGAACGGACACACACTGACACACTTTTCCTACCCTTGTGTTTTATGTGTGATTATTGTACTGCGTATACTGGAATACATGCTCATGTGTTCAAGTTACTTTATGTTATGTTTCACATAATGACTGCAAAGATTGTGTGGGCTCCTCGTGCCATGGTTTATATAAAAACTTGAAAGATTGTCTTAAAAGTTTAGAGATAAAGAGTGCAAAGTACTTAAAAGGGGTGCAGTACAGCAGAGAAAGAAGAAGAATCAAGGAAAGACAGTGAAAATGACAGAGAGAAAGAGATTGTATTGGTGACGTCTCTCCCTAGGACACATGTGGGAGACTTTGTGTTGCCCTACCAGTGGAAAAATCAATCATGCTGACAAATCTACTGCCAGCTTGCACATTCCAATCATAAAGTCTGTGTGAGTGTCTGTATTAGTTTTTAATACAGCATATGACACATTCCAACAGGTGAACTGAACGTTTTCCCCCCTTCTTCCTAATTGTCTAATAATACAGTTCTTTATTGCATTTTTCATTAAGCCTCCACTTGTAACTATCTTGATAAATTTGAGTTTCACTATTATTTAGTGTCAGTAATTCTGTCATCATTTACTCATTCCAAACTCTTTTGGAACACAGAAGATATTTTGAAGAATGTTGGTAACCAAACAGTTTTGGTGACCATTGACTTCCATTGTATGGACAAAAAAAACAACAAAAAAAACACTGAAATATTTCTCAAAATCTCTCAATCTTTTTTGTTCCACTGAAGATAGAAAGTCATACAGGTTTGGAATGACATTTGACCTCATATATGTTGACCCTGCTGTTGTTTCAACTGTATTTTGAAAATATTAAGAGCATTTTAATTTGCGTGAGCATGACCCGTGTGTGGATGACCGTGTGTGTGTGTGTGTGTGTGTGGTTGCTCTCTGCTGGTGACCTTGGCTTCTAGGGCTAATGGAAGTAGAGGGCAGTGACAGCAGGGGCCAAAGAGACACTGACTGTCTGTTTCTCTACTCGCACACACACATCTGTCAAAAGTGTGCATGCAAACATACTGTCTTTCTCTGGCCCTCTCTACCTACTCTCTCACTCTCTCTTTCTGTCTCACTGTTGCTCACTCTTTCTCTTTCTGTGTCATTTTCTTTTTAATATTCACATCATTTTTTTATAACACAACTTCTATTGTTTGCATGTTTAGCTCATTTCTATCCCCTATTCCTAAACCTAACCCTGACATGAACCTTTTTTGCATTTTGCCATTCTTTTAATACATTGTGTGCATGTTCACTAATGCCAATGTATGTAAATAGTGTGAAGCTTGTGTATGACCAGCTGAGCATTTGCTTGATATTATGGTATTAAGGCATATGTGCGTACTGTGTTTGGCATTACGTCCTGAGGTAGAACTGTAACAGGCAATTCCTGGCTTGATAATTGGACTTCGATTTGACACTGAGCAAGAAGGGAAATGATCATCTGCATTGATCTTTGTTGCTATTGATTTGTCTATATAACATGACGTACCTAGTTATGTGACCAGCTCTGCTGTTTTTAGTTGACTGGTCCGCATGTGAGGAGCATTAACCTTTGAATGAAATATGATCATGAATTTCGTAAGGTCCGACAATCACAGAAAAAATATATATATATATATTAGAGAGGTCATGGAAAAGTTCTGTACTCAGCTGGAGTCATAGACTTGTGGGCAGCTCTGACATATGGCACAGCCTTGGGCAATCTAAGTTCAAGTCCTGGCTTAAAGGGATAGTTCACCCAAAAATGAAAATTATCCCATAATATACTCATCCTCAAGCCATCCTAGGTGTGTATGACTTTCTTCTTTCAACCAAAAACAGTCAGAGTTACAGTGGGTACGGAAAGTATTCAGACCCCCTTAAATTTTTCACTCTTTGTTATATTGCAGCCATTTGCTAAAATCATTTAAGTTCATTTTTTTTCCTCATTAATGTACACACAGCACCCCATATTGACAGAAAAACACAGAATTGTTGACATTTTTGCAGATTTATTAAAAAAGTATTCAGACCCTTTGCTCAGTATTTAGTAGAAGCACCCTTTTGATCTAATACAGCCATGAGTCTTTTTGGGAAAGATGCAACAAGTTTTTCACACCTGGATTTGGGGATCCTCTGCCATTCCTCCTTGCAGATCCTCTCCAGTTCTGTCAGGTTGGATGGTAAACGTTGGTGGACAGCCATTTTTAGGTCTCTCCAGAGATGCTCAATTGGGTTTAAGTCAGGGCTCTGGCTGGGCCATTCAAGAACAGTCACAGAGTTGTTGTGAAGCCACTCCTTCGTTATTTTAGCTGTGTGCTTAGGGTCATTGTCTGCCACTCTGCCATAAAGCCTGACTGGTGGAGGGCTACAGTGATGGTTGACTTTCTACAACTTTCTCCCATCTCCCGACTGCATCTCTGGAGCTCAGCCACAGTGATCTTTGGGTTCTTCTTTACCTCTCTCACCAAGGCTCTTCTCCCCCGATAGTTCAGTTTGGCCAGACGGCCAGCTCTAGGAAGGGTTCTGGTCGTCCCAAACATCTTCATTTAAGGATTATGGAGGCCACTGTGCTCTTAGGAACCTTAAGTGCAGCAGAAATTTTTTTTGTAACCTTGGCCAGATCTGTGCCTTGCCACAAATCTGTCTCTGAGCTCTTCAGGCAGTTCCTTTGACCTCATGATTCTCATTTGCTCTGACATGCACTGTGAGCTGTAAGGTCTTATATAGACAGGTGTGTGGCTTTCCTAATCAAGTCCAATCAGTATAATCAAACACAGCTGGACTCAAATGAAGGTGTAGAACCATCTCAAGGATGATCAGAAGAAATGGACAGCACCTGAGTTAAATATATGAGTGTCACAGCAAAGGGTCTGAATACTTAGGACCATGTGATATTTTTCTTTTTTAATACATCTGCAAAAATGTCAACAATTGTGTTTTTCTGTCAATATGGGGTGCTGTGTGTACATTAATGAGGAATAAAAATGAACTTAAATGATTTTAGCAAATGGCTGCAATATAACAAAGAGTGAAAAATTTAAGGGGGTCTGAATACTTTCCGTACCCACTGTATATTAAAAAATATCCTGCCTCTTCCAAGCTTTATAATGGGAGTGAATGGTAACCAATATTTTAATGCCCAAAAAAGTGCATCCATCCATCATAAAAGTAATCCATAAGGCTCCAGGGGGTTAATAAAGGCCTGAAGCGAAGCAATGCATTTTTTTAAGAAAAATATCCATAATTATAACTTTATAAATGTAATCACTGTCTTTCATTAAAGTCCGTCCACATGTTCACGAGAGAGTCGAGTTCCAGCGCATGATGTAGGATTTTAGCATAAGCTTAGGTGAGAGTAGACGCCTCTTTAGGTTTGAACAAATAGGACTGGGCAACAAACTCAAGCTCCTTTCAACATTTCTCTTTAAAAATTCTTTTTTAGACTTCTAAATTGTGAAAGGTGTTTTGTTGCTCTATCCTCTGCACTTGGGTGTTTGTCAATACGTCATGTGTCAGAGGTCACTCTTCCGCCGGAACTAAACTTACGGTTGTGGTCGGAAGCCAGTTATTATAGTTATTAAAGTTATAAATATGGATATTTTTCTCACAAATAGCACCTCTTCGCTTCAGAGGGCCTTTATTAAGCCCCTGGAGCCATGTAGATTACTTTTACAATGGATGGATGCGCTTTTTTTGGGCTTCACTCTCATTATTATAAAGCTTGGAAGAGCCAGGATATTTATTAATATAACTCCGACAGTTTTTGGCTGAAAGAAGAAAGACCTATACACCTATGATGACTTGAGGGTGAGTAAATTATAGGAAAATTTACATTTTTAAGTGAACTATCCCTTTAAGGTCTTTTCTCGGTCCTGCTTCCTTCTCTCCATTCCCGTTCTTTCCTGTCTATCCTCCCAATGTAAGGTTTTTCTTTTATATGTTTTTGAAAGAAGTCTCAAAAGTATGCTCATCAAGGCTGCATTTATTTGATCAAAAATACAATCAAAAACAGTGAAATATTATTTTCTGTTTCACTATATTTTAAAATTATTATTTTTTCTCTGATGCAAAGCTGAATTTTCATCATCATTACTCCAGTCTGAAGTGTCACATGATCATTCGGAAATCATTGCAATGTGCTGATTTGGTGTTTAAACACTTGTTATTATTATCAATGTTAAAAACAGTAAAAACTGCTTAATATTTTAATGGAAACGGTGATAGTTTTTTTTTTTACTTCAATGTTAAAAACAGCTGCTTAATTTGTTTATGGAAACCATGATTCTTTTTTAGGATTCTATGATGAATAGAAGATAACAGCATTTATTTGAAATGGAAATCTTTTTTACGGCCACTTTTGATCAAGTTAATGTTTCCTTGCCGAATAAAAGTGTTCACTTCTTTTTTTACAAAAAAAAAAGTCTTACTGACCCCAAAATTTTAAATGCTAGTGTATGAAAAAAATCTGGAAAGACCGGAAAAATCAGGTTCCAGTTTTCCTGAAATCAAGAAGCAATGCAGCATAATTGCTCTAATAATTGCTCTAATATTACTTGTAAGGGTTAATATGCATGTGACATAAGCACGCCACAGGGCAAATACATTGACATTGTGCCTCTCAGAATATCAGTGCCAAACATATAAAGTGTAGTTACAGTGTCACAGTTCAATACATGAACATCATGTAAACCCATTTCAACCAATTCACTTTCTTTACAAAATTACAAGTTCTACATTAAAATTGAGATTTCCATTATATTACTCTTACTTTTTACACTAGAACATGCTTTAATAATAAAATTATTAAAAAAAGGGAAAAAACTAATACAAAATGAGTTTCAGAGCACAAAATAAAGCAAAATAAAGTCTGTGTGTGAAATGTATCTTTTGTAATGCCTGTGTCACATCCATATTTTGTCTACGCAGTCTAATCTTTATGCAAATAGGATGACTGTCCTCCATTCCACACCTTTATCAGTATGTGTGTGTGTGTTTGTGTCCATGAGGAAAAAGCGAGTGAGCGTGGAAGGGCGGTGTTTCCCTGTGTCAGTGCTCTGTGTGTCTGTCTCAGAGAATGCCACCATGAGCTTGAAACAGAAACTTAAGCCTGTAAGTACCAGACTTGCCTTGACCTTTATTTATCTCCTCTTCATCCACTCTCTCTTTTCTTACCTTCGCTGCTTCATGTTTTTCTTTCACCCTGCTTGATTTTCACCTCCCACACCTGGTTGGCAAAAAAAAAAAAAAAAAAAGGTCAGGACCTGGATGGATTTGACTGACAGCTGATGCCACACTCATAGATCACTGTTAATGGTGTTGTTTCAGTGTCAGGCTCTGTTGACTTTTTGTGACTTGTGAGACATATGCAAACTGAGACATGTTTTTGCCTGAGGACATGTTTTTGAGATTGTTTTGTCTTCGTGCCGATCACCGTATGTTCATTTTATCTGTATTGGTGGCCCTTTATTTTGCCTTAGTTCGTCTTTATTTCTTTGTTTTGTCTTCATGCCGTTCACCATATGTTCATTTTCTTTGTAGTAGTGGCTTGTAGTTACATCTCTGTATTTTACTTTTGTTTGTTTTTCTGTTTTTTTGTTTTCTCTTGTTGCCCTGCCTTGTTGTTTTTGTTTAGTCTGTTGTGGTAGATTGTGAACACATCCTTTCATTTTGCTTTACTTTGTTTTTCCTTCTTTCTCTCCATTCATCATGTTTTTGTTTTGCATGTTGAAGCGCAATGTTGTGTGTTAACATCTTTTCTTCAGGGCACTGATTTTTTTAAAACATTTTATAGTGAATATTAATATAGTGATAAATAGTAAAAAAAAAACATGTCATAGAAATGTTACACTGACCTTAGCTACAAGATAAATCTGTTAGTTAAGTTTTGCACAGAGTATGTTTTACATTTGAGTATCTTTGTGTGTGTGTGTCAACGAGTTTTGGCTGTGGTCAGCATGCAGACAGTGGCAATGGATTTGCCTGCTTCCATCATTATGAAACAGAGTGTTAGATTATATCAATAAGCACAGATATCTCGCTCCAGTGAATTCGTGTATGTGCATGTGAGCACCTTCTGTCATTAGGATCTCACCAGCACATGGATTTGAATGTGCACTCACACAGTGTGTTTGTGTGTCCACTGACATTTGCAAACTGATAAGAGAGGACTGTGACTCCACATTATGAGTATATATATATATATATATATATATATATATATATATATATATATATATATATACATTAGATTGATCGTCAGATTGAGGATGGACATATTTCTGTTGTGATGACAGCATAGTGTAAAAATTAGCACTATTTATCCCTCACTTAAAACTGATGCTGTAGTGTGTGTTAGTTGTTCATAACCACTTTTCAGGATTGCTGGGTTTTTATAAGAAATTGAGCAATAAGAATGTCTGGGCTCGTGTGTGTGGGAAAATTTTGCCTATCATATGGAAACCCACATATTGAGCATATTTACATGCACACCAATACACTGATGATAACTACAAATTATCAGTTTATTGAAATCACCTGTTTTACCGGTTCACATGCAAAAAGCCCGGCAATGCAAGAAATCTGCATTTAAAAATATTTTTTTTTAAATTCTGGTTCTTTCCTGGTGGTGATGTCAAAATGTATTCTACTCTGAGTATTCTACTTATTATGTGAGCTGTGATGTTATAGCATTAAAAAAACAAAATGTCAGCAGGAAACTTGTACACACTCATACTCTATTTTCATGTTTGCAGTATCTATTACAGTACCACTTCCCCTTTTGGCTGCACAAGATAGGAATACATTTTGTAATTTTTTTGAGTCAAGAAAGAGACGTACTGTACGATATTTTTTCTTTCTTTCTTCTACAGTGAAATTCTCACTCTGGTTTGATCTTCTTAAAACTGTAGTATGGATGCCTTCCTGTTACATACCACAAATGTGGATTTCTATAAGCCAAACAAAATAGCGCAGGTTAAGCTGTTTACATGCTGGGGCGAAATTGGGATAATGGGCAAAAATCTAGCTGTGCCAATCAGTTAAATTCTTAAGCCATTTATAACATTCTGCCGATAATGGAAAAGGTTTAACATGCTCATTAAAGGATTAGTTCACTTTCAAATGAAAATGTGAACGCCCCCAAGCTTTACTCACCCTCGAGCCTAATATTATTAAATATCCTGACGCATCCAAGCTTTTTAATGGCAGTGAACAGGGGTCACGAGTATGAGCTGAAGAAAGTGTCTCCATCCACATCCATCCATCATAAATGATGTTTTATTAACAAAATTCGGGAGAAGCAACATTCAAGGTGGTCTGGCGGTAGCTAGATATTTTACTTCATAACCTGTAAAATATGGATTTTTTTTTTACACAAACGCATCGCTTCACTTCAGAGGGCCTTTATTAACCCCCTGGAGCCATGTGGAGTATGTTTATGATGGATGGATGTGGATGGATGCAGTTTCTTCAGCTCATACTCATGACCCCTGTTCACTGCCATTATAAAGCTCGGATGCGTCAGGATCATAGGCGTAATTTGCGGGTGGGACATGTCCCCACCACTTTTTGCCAGGGCCGATATTGTCCCCACCACTTTTTGAAACTTCTCGTGGCACGGATGTATACTAATACAAAAGAAACATCTCTAGTTGATTAGCAGTTCGTTCATTTGTGTTAAATAATAGGTGATCTGGTGATCTTGGCGCTCGTGCACATTGCGCAGTTTTCCCACGGACGAGCACTTCAATCTATCGGCTGAAGGCTCTATTCGTTCCGGTGAAATCACAAAACAAAATGCACATAAAACGTGTCCCTGCTCTTGATATACAATGAACATTTTTGGTTTTAATGAGAAAAAAAAAAAATTACGTGAGGGCGGATTAGAACCCAGAACCTCTGGGACGCTGAACAAAAATTCTGCCACTAGTCCAACAGGACAATATAACATTAAGTGCGGATCCACGTATTTATTGGCTAATTTAAATACTCTTGAGTCTAACTATATATTGTATTATCGTAGACGTAAGGGCGAAATATCATATTAAACATGAAATAAGTCAATAAATGTTGTGCATTTATTATTGTAATGATACAATTACAATACACCCCCCACCACCACACACATTCCTGTCCCACCCACTTTTAAAACATAGTTACGCCACTGGTCAGGATATTTATTAAAATATCTCTGATTATGTTCATCAGAAAGAATAAAGTCATATACACCTAGGATGGCTTGAGGGTGAGTAAATCATTTGAAAGTGAGCTAATCCTTTAATTGCAAAATTAATGGTCCAATGGTCCCTACAAGGCAAAAAGATTAATAAACATACCAAATAATCTTAATTTAAAAATAAGTCTTAATGTATATCTTGAAAGGTTTGTGCGATGTGCAGGGGTAGAATTACAGTATAGGAAACATTATTAGCTCAATATAAACAAGTATAAGGAAAGTCCCCACCATAATCAATAAACTTATGTGTAATGACAGATAAGACTTCCAAAACAAATTAAAGACTTTCTGAACAACTTGCAACTTTTGGCAATGGCTATTTACACTGTGAAAAAGGTAGATGCTGTGTGCACTGTGTGTAAATAGTGATAGATAATGTGTGCATCATAAATAGCAACACATAGTGTCTGGTTTACACGAGGTGCAAATACTGATAGATGCAATTTAGTACATAGAAGTAAAATGTTATTTGAACTAAAAGTGACCAGTGCAGGCAGAGTTAGTGAAAATCAACTTAGGCAACAAGGTTGACTATTTGCCCTTAGTGTAAATAGACTTCTATACCTTCATGGAGAAGAGCCTCTCTGGAATGCTTGATTTTGATTTGTCAGTTGTGAATAATTTCTGAATAATGACCGTTGACCATGGCAACACTGTATAACTGACCGCTTATCCGAGAAACCTTTAATTGGTCCCACTTTATCTTAGGTGTCCCTAACTACTATGTACTTACATTTAAATTAATCATTTGATACAATGCACTTATCGTGTACATACATGTTTTTACATTGTACTTATGTTTTAAAAAAAATACCTGCATGTAATTACATCTGTAATTACATTTATAATTACACTGTTGACCCTTCCCATACACCTTGACCCACCCTTAAACCTACCCACCAATCCTGTCCCTAACCTGTATCCACCTCAATAGCAGCACAATACAATACAAAATCATATTGCAATACAAAATGAACAAAATAAGTACATTTTACTTATTTTTTTTATGTAAGTACATAGTAAGGCCACCTAATATAAAGTGAGAACATTTATTTATTTATTTGATGAGTAGCCATGTAAAAAGCTGATTGTGATTGTGTACAGTCAGATAGTCTAAAAGACCAAACAGACATTTCCTCTTTGCACTAGAGTCCTGATCACTATGTTGGGATTTATCATCAGTAATGGCCATACATTATCTCTTACGTGTATCTGCTTGTTGTAAGAGACCTGCTTTGCTGTGATCTGTGCATCATCCTTGCTGTCTTTAAGAGCTAGAACACACTTTGAACCTTTTATAGAGTCAACAGCATAAATAATTTGACATTAGCCACAAGACTGTTGTTAGTGAAAAAGATGAAAAGATATAGATCTATACTCATGGGTGTGAGGGAATAAGGTTCATTTTTATTACAACTAGCAGTTGTGGCTTTTAAAGCTGTTTAAGCTATGATTTTTCAAATCAAATACCACAGCTGCTTGATATCATTGTTACATTGATCAAACCATCAGCCATGTTTTTTTGTTTTTTTCAACCTGTGGTTACTCTGGTCTTACTGCAAATAAGTTCAACTATAGATACTATATATAGTTACTTTTTATTTTCTAAACTGCTTTTCTGGTACTTCTGGAATAAATTTCTGGGAAAAGTACACAAATGATTTCATATTACTTATGCAAGATAAATGGCAGGTGCTGTCTGAAAACCATACCATGAAGTTCTATATTTATTTTTTTTTTAACTCATTGCACTCAGTATTACATTATTATTTTATATTTATTAAAGGTGCCATAGAACATGTTTTCAAAAGATGTAATATAAGTCTAAGGTGTCCCCTGAATGTGTCTGTGAAGTTTCAGTTCAAAATACCCCATAGATTTTTTTAATTCATTTTTTTAACTGCCTATTTTGGGGCATCATTAAATATGCGCCGATTCATGCTGCGCGGCCCCTTTAAATTCTCGTGCTCTCTGCCCACAGAGCTCGCGCTTGCCTTAAACATTATAAACAAAGTTCACACAGCTAATATAACCCTCAAAATGGATCTTTACAAAGTGTTCGTCATACAGCATGTCTAATCGCGTAAGTATGGTATTTATTTGGATGTTTACATTTGATTCTGAATGAGTTTGATAGTGCTCCGTGGCTAAAGCTAACATTACACACTGTTGGAGAGATTTATAAAGAATGAAGTTGTGTTTATGAATTATACAGACTGCAAGTGTTTAAAAAATGAAAATAACGACAGTCTTGTCTCCATGAATACAGTAAGAAACGATGGTAACTTTAACCACATTTAACAGTACATTAGCAACATGCTAACGAAACATTTAGAAAGACAATTTACAAATATCACTAAAAATATCATGTTATCATGGATCATGTCAGTTATTATTGCTCCATCTGCCATTTTTCGCTATTGTTCTTGCTTGCTTACCTAGTCTGATGATCCAGCTGTGCACAGATCCAGACGTTAAATACTGGCTGCCCTTGTGTAATGCCTTGAACATGAGCTGGCATATGCAAATATTGGGGGCGTACATATTAATGATCCCGACTGTTACGTAACAGTCGGTGTTATGTTGAGATTCGCCTGTTCCTCTGAGGTCTTTTAAACAAATGAGATTTATATAAGAAGGAGGAAAGCAATGGAGTTTGAGACTCACTGTATGTCATTTCCATGTACTGAACTCTTGTTATTTAACTATGCCAAGATAAATTCAATTTTTAATTCTAGGGCACCTTTAATATTTTTAATTAACCATTTAGCTTTAACATTTCTATTTCAGTATTTTAGTATTCACTCTGTTTTGTATTTTATCTTTATTTTAATTTTATTTCAACTGTAATTTTTAAGTTTTTCATCTAATATTTATTAATATAATTATTAGGTGATTTATAGAAATGAACGAAAATGGTAACAACATCAATTGCACTTTTTTCACCATGCTATTCTAAAATGAAGATAAATATATAATTTGACAGAACTTGCACTCTTTAAAATAAAGGTTCTAAAAGAGGGGTTTTGTAGCAGTGCAATAAAAGAACCATTTGGGGTTCCCTCAAAAACCTTTCATTGAACAGTTCTTAAAATAATTTTTTTTTTCCTTAGCGTGAAGAATATTTTAATTATAACCTTTTCCCACTATAAGGAACCTTTTGTGCAAGAGAAATGTTCCATGAATGTTAAAGGTTCTTCATGAAAACATCATGTCAATTAATAAACTTATTTTATTAAACTTAAAAATAAGTTCTTGCTCCACCTGTGGCTGCACTGATCTTATTTGAGTTCTTTCTGCATTACAAACTGATTTAGGCAGGCAAAAGCAGAAGCAATAACCTCTCATGCTGTACTTTGGCAATTAATCAGTGTGTGAGACTCTTTCAGTCTTTTTAGTTCTCATTTGACCTGTTGGAAATGTTCCACACCCTCCTTCACCACTCCCTTTCCTGTCGATTTTTTTCCCTTGTAAATTGGTGCATTTAGGCAGTTTAGCCTGTTTGTTCAGCAATCCATCTTTTTGTTCCCTTGGATTCAGAAAGCTGGCATCGTCCATCTATCCAGTACTGCTTTCTTTCTCTCTTTAGATCAGGTGTGTTTGTACAGTATATATGTGGTAAAGATGACGTGTCTGTTTAAAGGTGTGTGGAGTTTCTTCTCTTTCTGAAGAAATAGTTTTGCTGAGGATGTTGTGAGTCAGCATGACCCCTTGGACATCATGGACAAGGAGCCTCTCATTGTCGTACCGGTCAGTACAGACTGCAGTTTATGCAGGATGCATATAAATGTTATATTCAGAAAGATTTGATTAATGAATGTGTACATTTGCAGATGTTACAGCAGTACTTTCCCATTTAATGGTATGTGATATGGCGAATGATCTAACACATTTATCATATTAAGTTTTAGTGATTTCAGCTTGAGTAGTTGGTAAATGGTGGCAGGTAAATTACAATAAACCTCTATTCAAAGTTATTATTTGAAGCAATTCATCTGCTTAAACAAAGGCAATTCTGAGCCCTTAAGTGCTAAATAAAAGTAAAAGCCCTGAATTAGGTTCAAACAATCTGAAAACAGAAAAAGACATGCCTCTTCACATCGTTCATTACTTCCTTGACAGTGAAAATGCACAAGGAGTGTGATTTGCATTAGGCTGTCATGTGTTCTGAAATTTGTATAAAAGAAAAAGTAAGGAAAACTGAAATGCATATTAATTCATCAGAATTTTTTTTTTTTTTTTTTTGCAATACTTGGTTTCAGATTTTATTATCAGTGTTTGAACATCCATGATAATCCAGCAATACCATGACAACTGCTTTTTACTGTTTTGCTTACAAAATAGTTTTTTTTTCCCCATCCAAAAGAACCCGTTCGAATCGACCAACTTTTTCCACATGACTGATGTTCTCCGATCAACTTGTAGTTTCCATGGCAGCCAGTGGTTTCCATGGTCGTCTGTGCGAGCAGTAATCATGGGCTGCTAATGTTGTATTAAAGGAGTGATTTTCTTTTGGGGAAAAGCTCTAGCAGAAAATAGGTCTCAGTGTGACATAGTTCAGCAGTTACATATATAGCCCAGCTGCATACTTGTTCACATAAAGTGTGGGACATAAAAAAATACTTGTTGCATAATGTCTTAATTTTGGTTTTGTTTATTTTGTCATTTATTTTGGGGATTTTTGTCTCTTTATTAGATAGATGGTACATTGAGGTTCCTTGCTTTCTCTTAAAAATAAAGGTTCTTTATTGGCATATGATCCCATGAAGAACCTTTAACATCTATGGAAACTTTATAATGGAAAAAGGAACCTAAAAGTTCTTTAAATTATTAAAATGTTATTCACACTGCAAAAAAGAAATGGTTCTTTTAAGAATTGTTCACTGAAAATAACCAAAATGGCATCTCTATGAAAACCCCCTTTTAGAACCCTTTGTTTTTAAGAGCCACGGCCAGTGATTGATCTTTGATCAGAGTCGAGGGGAGGTAATGGAAAGCTGGAGTCTGTTCTGACGTGACAGAGGATGTGTATGGATGAACTGATCCAGACCACATTGCAAAGCCTATCAGTAACACAATACACTCTCTAGCTAATGTCTCAGAGTGTGAATTAATTTGACTGTGAATAGTGAAGGTTTGACGTCAATAACATCAAACATCATTGGTTTTTAAGTGTCTTTTAGCAATAGGTCATGACGTCAAACCTGTGCCATAGGCGTCATATTGTTATGTTTGATTTAAAATGGCTCTGTTTCTCACACAAAGCTATTGTGCGACTTCAAAAGCCATACAAGTCAAACAGACTTCCTATGTGATACCTTTAGGTTTATTTATTTATTTATTTTGTGAGCTTTGTCACTATGAACTGTTGTTGTGTGAAAAATATCTTTCACAAAATTGAGTTTCATGAATGAAATGACAACATACAGATTTGGAACATTATGAGAAGAATAAGGAGAATAAATAACGACAGACTCTTCAAGGTTTGGTTCTTTTTCCTGTTTATTTCTCTGTCATTTCTCCTATACCAGTACATTTACACCACTTCAAGCAGTGTGGTCGATTAGCATAACACTCGGCACAGAGACAGGCCCCCCCTGTGGCACGTTTCTTCAGTCCGTGCCCTTTAAAATTGGATCTGGTCGGTAGGACATGGCTGCTGCCCTTCTTTTTAATAATAGTACATGTCAAGAGGAAGAGGAGGCTTATATCTTGAAGAACAAAGCATGAAAGATGAACAGATGTCTGCAGATGTTTCGTGCTCTGGGTTAAAATGAGATGTGACAATACAGTTCAAAGCATTGAGTGAAATGTCTGTTTATTTAAAATGCTTTTGAACAAGATATCATCTAGTGTTCATTGTATCATCTCCTCTGTGTGTGTTTGTGACATATCAGGACACAAATGTGTATAATGACATGGGTATGACAGGTATTACAAGGAGAGGGTGATAATTATGAGGACATTACCCCATGTCCCCATTTTTCAAAAGGCTTATAAATCATACAGAATGAGTTTTTTTGAGAAAATAAAAATGTGCTCTGATGGGTAAGTTTAGGGGTAGGGTTGGTGTAGGGCGATAGAAAATATGATTTGTACAGTATAAAAACCATTACGCCTATGGAATGTCCCCACAATTCACAAAAACAAACCTGTGTGTGTGTGTGTGTGTGTGTGTGTGTGTGTGTGTGTGTGTGTGTGTGTGTGTGTGTGTGTGTGTGTGTGTGTGTGTGTGTGTGTTTGAGTCTATTGAGGTATCTTCTGACATTTTATACTGTCACTCATAGACTTCACATTGTAGCAGGCATGTTTTTCTTTGTATAATTGCATTAGTTTTGAGGACTGAATCATTCTGCTGATTCATTTTGTGTTCACAACATTATCACCAATTTCATGCTTTAAAGAACCCTTCAAATAAAATCAGCCACTTGCAAAACATATACTATAATATAATGAAACATATGCAATTTATAAATTGCCATGTCAGAATACACAGCTAATTTTTGATAAGGTGTTATTTATATGCTATTATATTTTTATTAATATTTTAATTTTGCTTTTATTTTTAGTTTCTATTTTCATTTTTAATTAAATTTTAGTAATTTTGTTATGCTTATTAATGCTTGTCATTTTTATTAGTTTTTATTACTATTTTATTTTCATTTCAATTTGTCATTTTAGCGCTTCAAATTATTTATCATTTCTAATTTTTATTTAGTTTAAGTTTTTCAACTAATATTTACATTTTATTTGAATTCAGCTTTACCTCAATTAACAAAAACATTGCAATAGTTTTAGTTTTCGTTAACAATAATAACACTAGTCAGAAGGTATAATTATGAAATCTGCTTGCAAAACTGTCCATGCTTACCCTGACCCTTTGCATCCATCGAATTTCGATTAAAATCACCCCATGACATCCTCTGATCATGTGGTTTCTTACCTTCTCTCCTTCTCTTCACAGGTACTGTCACTCGGGGCAGATGTGCTTCCTGAGTACAAGCTTCAAGCTCCACGCATCCATAAGTGGACCATCCTCCACTACAGCCCGTTCAAAGCAGTATGGGACTGGATCATCCTACTCCTGGTGCTCTACACGGCCGTCTTCACGCCCTACTCGGCTGCCTTTCTCCTCAACGAGCAGGAGGACGAGAGGAGGCGCACCTGCGGCTACACCTGCAACCCCCTCAATGTAGTGGACCTGGTGGTGGATGTCATGTTCATTATCGACATCCTAATCAATTTCAGGACCACTTACGTCAATCACAACGACGAGGTGGTCAGCAATCCCGCTCGCATCGCTCAGCATTACTTCAAGGGCTGGTTCCTCATAGACATTGTGGCTGCGATTCCCTTCGACCTGCTCATTTTCAGATCAGGTTCTGATGAGGTGAGGATTGTGATGTGCTCCTGTAACAAGGCACTTGTAACGCATTTCAAGTAATTTGAATTACGTAATCAGATTACTTTTTCAAATAACTAGTAAAGTAACGCATTACTTTTTCAATTTTACAACAAAATATCCAAGTTACTTTTTCAAATAAGTAACACAAGTTACTTTGTTTTAACATTTATTGACTGACACCTCTCCTGTGTTGAACTTCCTTCTCCTGTATCCTATTCTACATTAATCCAGAATGGCAGCACAGCTGAAAGGTTTGTTTGAGCTGCGCCCTCTACTGTACAGGCATAAATATGCATTTCCTTCAGCCTGAGGCTTATTCATTTCACTTGTTGTGTGAATGTAAAAGGGCCATAAAGCTGCTGTCCATAACTTTTTTTTGGTTAAAAATGATCCAAAATCAACTATTGAGCAAGTACATAACCAGCCAATGTTCAAAACTATCTGCTTACCTGTTTCACACCGGTAAGCTTGTAATGTTTTATAATTCGGGTGGTACTGGTGGGTTTTCGCGGGAAATTTGAGCATGTCGCCGTTTGTCTTTGTGTCATTGCGTCACGTCTGTTTACATAAAGAATGAGTCCCAGCTAACTAGGCTATATCGCGGATCAATTATAGCCTTTTCTCACAGCAGCTGCAATAATTAAACGTATAATTTGTATAGCGGATTGTATGGTATGACAAATTAATGATAGAGATTAGACTGTACAGAAATTGAAATCTACAGGTAACGCTAATACACACTAAATACACGTAGTCACACAATGCTGATGTTGTTAACATTAACAATTTGAGAACAAAGTATAACAATAATAATAATTTGCATGGTTTGACGTGATCCGAGCTAAGCGAATGTTAGATTTAATCATCATTGGCAGTGCGATTTATTGTGATGCTTTTTTTCTCAGTTGGTCAGAACAAACGTGGCAGACAAGTTACTTACTTGTTCAGATGACATTTTCTGGTGAAAATTCTTATTTTGGTCATACTTCAAGACTACATTCTGTGATTCCGAAGTACAGTATAAACACCGATGTGTTGACTGACAGCAAACATTAGATTCGTCCGCGCCGAGGCACAACCCACGTAAAAATGATAATTCCACAAATAACTGCAATTGCAGGTTTCAAACAGAGATGGCGACAAAGAGGCAAAATTATGGACTGCAGCTTTAACATTTGCCAAAAATAGAACTTTTTTGTTGTTATTAAAAAACAAACAAGCAAGCCCAGCTCAGGTGAGAAAAAGTAACGCAAAAGTAATGTATTCATTACTTTTCATAAAAAAGTAACTAACACAATTAGTTACTTTTTTAGGGAGTAACGCAATGTTGTAATTCATTACTTTTAAAAGTAACTTTCCCTAACACTGTAACTACGTGGTATATTAATCAGTGATATTTCACATGTAGAACAGAATATACAATTGTTAAACATTCTATTTTTAGTAGAACCACTCAGACTAGTCAATGAATCGTTGAGAATATTGATCGCAGTGTAATAATATTGATTGTGTTTGTTATGCTGAATGATTTATCGGCATGTAGATTCTACTATGTTGATGAAGGTCACCTTCACAGAATGATGAAACAACAGCTGTTTTAATAATTCATATGTTCATATTTTAATAATTCATACTTATTGCTTCATACAGTAATAGTTTCCAGAAGTATGTCATTTGAAATCTGCCGTTTTTGCTCATGAAAACCATAGTCTGATTATAGTGATTTTTTTTTATTTTTTAATGTAAGTATGGATTTGCATAGTTTTGGATTAGTAAGTATGGATTTGCATTAAAGTGAACATAATTGAGAAGTTAACACATTGGAAGCCTTTATGCAGTTTTTTTTTTTTTTAGATTTGAATGTTTAAATTCACATTGACTACATTGTTCTTGAAAATGATGGTCTTTTAAGTACTTACCAGCTCTCAAAGGGATATTCGGTCACTATTTCCTCACCCCCATCTCGTTGTGAGTTGCGAGCTTTATTAAAAGTCTTCTTAAGTCATATGATAGATTTGTATGAGGAAAAGTCCAAAATTTAGGTCTCAAATCCTGATATCAGCTCTAGTCAAAAGTTTTTGATAGTCTTTTTTGGAAACTTGATGGTGCATTTTTGGAAACTAGGCAGCTCAAGTCCTTGTTCACTTTCATTACATGTACAGAAGTGGCAAGGACTTCTTCAGAGATTCCACTTATGTGTGCCATGGATTCTGCCACAATCATGGAGACAAAATAAAAATAAGAGTGATTGTTATGTAATGCAAACTAATCCTCTCAAACTCCTCCTTCCAGCCTCAAACAACCACTCTGATTGGCCTTCTAAAGACTGCGCGGCTGCTGAGATTGGTGCGAGTAGCAAGGAAACTGGACCGTTATTCGGAGTATGGTGCAGCAGTGCTCTTCCTTCTCATGTGCACCTTCGCCCTCATTGCCCACTGGCTGGCATGTATCTGGTACGCCATTGGCAATGTGGAGCGCACCAGCTCTGCCCGTATCGGAGGCATGAAGATCGGCTGGCTGGACAACCTGGCCGACCAAATTGGCAAGCGCTACAATGACAATGACTCCTTCTCCGGCCCCTCCATCAAGGATAAATATGTAACTGCACTATACTTCACCTTCAGTAGCTTGACCAGTGTGGGATTCGGAAACGTCTCTCCTAACACCAACCCTGAGAAGATTTTCTCCATTTGTGTCATGCTCATTGGCTGTAAGTGCACTACATTCTTTTACAGAAATACTTTTATTTAGCAAAGACACCTTAAATTGATCAAAAATTAGAGTAAAGATATATATAATGTTTCAAAAGATTTCTATTTCAAATAAGTAAACTTCTTTTGGACTTTATGATCAGCTAAGAATCCTGAAATAAATGTATACCAGTTTCCACAAAAATATTAAGCAGCTGTTTTTAACATTTCAACAATAAGAAATATTTCTTAACATTTTTACTTTATTTTTGATCAAATAAATGCAGCCTTGGTGAGACATTTAAAAAATCTTACTGACCCCAAACGTTTGAACGGTAGTGTATATGTGATATAAATAAAAAAAAAAAGTATTGTTTGTACTAATCTCTTTGCTGATGATAGTCTTTGTTCTTCTTCCTTTCCAGCCCTGATGTATGCCAGTATCTTTGGCAACGTGTCAGCTATAATTCAGAGGTTGTATTCAGGCACAGCTCGCTACCACACTCAGATGCTACGTGTGAAAGAGTTCATCAGGTTTCATCAGATCCCAGGAGGTCTTCGGCAACGACTGGAAGAGTACTTCCAGCACGCCTGGTCCTATACTAACGGCATCGACATGAATGCTGTGAGTTACACAGACATACCCTTCAAATCAACCTGAGAATTACATAAAATTACTTGTATTCACCCTCTACAGTGTTCGAAGTATGGTGAGGGGGATTCTGGGCCCCCCCCAACCATATGTGTTATAAAGCACCTCCATAAAAAAAAAAATAAAATAAATTTTTAATTTTTAATCAAGTTTTAATTTTATGCTTTGTACTTGATATTGTAAGGCCCGCCCAATCGGCCCAACGGCGGTTTCCCACCGGGCGGGAAAGGTTACTTGCGCGTTCGGTCTTTTCAGTGTGGCAAAGTAGTTTAATTCCAAGTAAACTTTTATCTGACTCCATTTTATTATGACCTCAAATTTGGCTTAGAATGTCTACTGATTATTGGTCATTTGTATAATAATTTAGCTCTACATTTGATTATTCTGTTTAACTCTTTACTCTTATTGTACTCGTTCATTCGGATTCCTATAACACTTTGAGTCTCGCACCGGCCGGGCATACGATCTCATACGCACAATCTCGTCAGTCTTGGTCATTAGACAGAGGCGATGACTAATATTCTAGAGGCCGTACCCACTTTGCTCATTCTAGAATACGTTTATTTAGTCCCCATAGATCTGAACACACCGAATTAAGGTAAGATTACTTTTAACTAGGGGCCATGACCATTACCATAAAATCAGGCTGACCAATTTAGCTTCCTCTAGTGGTAACTTTACATAATCACGCAGTGGTTTACCCACAGACACTTAGTTAGAATAATCTCACCATAACCAGAGGTTGAGGCCCACCCTGTTTAGATTGATCTAGCAACACTCTGTTGCTCTAAAAGGAAAAACCCATTATTAGCCTACACAGTCTAAGTATACTTAACTAATTCCAATGTGCTAATCGGAGCTCTAAAATATCAGCTGGTGTGCCCCGCTGCTCCACCTAAACTGTACTTTAGTCCGTTACTAACCTGAGCGTAGATTTGTGGGGTTATGGACTTAACGTAATCTACTAGAGCCAATAATTTCAGAGTAAATCAGAATAAAGTCAAATGTAACAATTTATTAGTCAGGTAAATGTATCATGCCAATTACATAATCATCTCAAAGATGATCAATACAATCATCAAATGCTCAGAAACAGAGTAAAAGATGCATACCTGACATTAGAAAAATGCACATTGCTGAGTGTCTGAAGGACACAGGATCGAGCCCTGAGTCTCCTGCAACATCTCTTTAAATACTCAGACCAAGACAGAAACTTCTTTCAAATGGAAACATGACTTCACAATTGGAATTTGCATTAATCAGGGTCCCAGACTGTGTAGTTTACACCTTTTAGGGACAGAAGTGCATTTGCATGAAAGACCTGGTGAAGGTGGTCACACCCACTACAGGGGGCAAAATAACTCTAAAATCTTTAAACCTTTATTACCTTCTGGTTTGCTTCTGTGGGAATGAGACCTTTGTACCAGTCACACTGAGACATTTCAAATGATACCAAACATGTATAATGTTGTATGATAACTGTTCACATTAAACCATGTAGATTTTGGGTGAATTTCAGGTCATCTTTGCATGTAGAGAGAAGAGGGGGTGAAGGAAGGGAGATGTAGATTAAGGCATTGCTGAGGTGTGATTGACTCAGTGTGATTACGTCTCAAATGGGGATGCTAATTTTGCAAGAGAGAGTTCGAACGTTAAAGGTGCTAAAGAGGTGTTAAAGGTGCAACATTTTTGCAATATTACTTGAAACTGTCTTTACTAACTGATAAAAGACTATTTATTAGGTGCACTGAAAGTAATAATATTAATATACATCATCTGTGCACGAGGTAGGGCCTTAAAAACATCAGCCAATCGTTTACTCGATCATCGCGTAAACGATTGGCCCTCTGGCTTGTCAATCACTGCCGTGACGTTCCTTGTGCGAGACGTGCGCGGCTGCGCGCTCCAGTAACTTTCCACACTCCACAGGCGCCGCATGCGATGTTTTTGTCAGGAGACAGGAGTAACAACTGCAGATTATGAGTTACCTGCGGTGAGTCCGACATAATGAATCCACTAACACGACACAGCGAATGCCGGTGGTAAACACTCGTGTTCCAATACGAGTGTTTACGAGTTTTGGGAGGCGTTCCTTCGAAGGAGGGGGGTTGTTCTTACGCATGCGCTCATTTCAAAAACTCAGTAACAGTCTTTGGTTTTTCAGTCGACAAAAAGATCCTCTTTAGCACCTTTAATTTCCTTTGTTTTCTCAACGAGTAGTCCGGCATTAGTCTTACAATATGTTACTTTTTAAACCCGTTTTAATAAAAATGTGAAAAATATTGTATGTCTTCAATGTTGCATTTCTCCCGTGTCTTGCTGCAGGTGTTAAAGGGTTTTCCGGAGTGTCTGCAGGCTGACATCTGTCTGCATCTGAACCGCAGTCTGCTGCAGAACTGTAAGGCGTTCCGGGGGGCGAGCAAGGGTTGTCTGCGGGCTCTGGCCATGCGTTTTAAGACCACCCATGCCCCACCCGGTGATACTCTGGTGCACAGTGGAGACGTATTGACCGCATTGTATTTCATCTCTCGCGGCTCCATAGAGATCCTCAGAGAGGATGTGGTCGTGGCCATTTTAGGTTTGAAGACTTTCTAATTCTGTCTTTATCTTTTGCTTCATTCTTCATTTATTTCAACTCACTTCAGCTTGAAAAATAAAGTTTAATTGCTGCCTTAACTTTAGTAAACTTCACATTTATTGTTTATTATATATATTTAAGTATCTCATGCTTACCAAGACTGCATTTATTTGATCATAAATACAGTAAAAAGAAGTACTATTGTAAAATAGTATTACAATTTAAGCCAAAAAATGTCTTTTATATATTGTGCCAGCAGTGTAGGGTCCAAACATATATTAGCCACTTTAAAGTGTAGCTTTACAGGATGCTGTGGTGGGTAAAGTGCAGATACAAGATGCTGAACTGATGATCAAATAACTTTTAATAGAAAACAGGAACATAAGCACTACATACAGGAATATAACGTAATCGCAAGACAAAGAACAGAGGCAAACTGAGGGTTTAAATACGCAAGGGAGATCATTAACAGAACAGGGAACAGGTGGCTAATTAACAAGGAACTATGGAAACTAATAGGGAACACAGGCAGGCAAACACTGTGATAATAAAGCAGAACTAAAAAGAACTTTTTTTTGGATGTATTGTAGTATCATAACTCGGCATTACACAAAACCTACAGTATTTGGCACCCAACTCTGATTTTCTTCTTTCTCAGTATTACTTCTTTCTCTTCTAATTATTCCAACCTCCTGCCTCTCATTCTGTTTCCACTGAAGGTAAGAATGATATTTTCGGGGAGCCCATTAGTCTGTACGCCAGGCCAGGGAAATCAAGTGCAGACGTGAGGGCTCTGACGTACTGTGACCTGCACAAAATCCTGAGAGACGACCTGCTGGAAGTGTTGGACATGTACCCCGATTTCTCTGACAACTTCTGGAGCAACCTGGAGATCACATTCAACCTTCGAGATGTAAGCCACTCAAACACACAATACAGAGGAAATGAATGGGACGATAGCAAGTCTTTAGTCATGTTTCTGTATGTGTTCTGTAATTATGTGAGTTACTGAAGCTTGTGTGTATCAGGCAGACAGAATCATGCATCAAACCCCAAGCGAGGACTCAGACTGTGGGTACCGTCGACCCAGACACCGAAGGAACCCCCTACAGCGAAACCGGCCTGGTAATGGTGCCTATCTAGTCTACGAGGGCCACAAAAATTATTTTGCTGCAGAACTACACTATTCTGATCTTTCTCTTTTCTCTTAAATCACCCAGATGGGATGGACCGAGATGGGATGGACACGTACCCAGTTCAGTCCTGTTCCCCTGTGGGGAACCATCGGGGGGCAATACCGCTCTCACACTGGGATGAGTTATGCAGCAATGCCAGTGCTGCTTCCCTGTCCAGCGAGGAGGACTTGAAGCCCCTGGTGTCCGGCCGAGGGACAGATATGTACTCGCCAGGGACAGAGATGCAGGAATACTCCCATTCTGCAATCAGCCATCTGCCTCCGGGCAACAGCACAGCTTCTGCCATGGGAGGACCACTGGGAGGGGCACATCCGTACACAGGTAGCACGCCAGGATGCTTCCTGAATCATAGTACAGTGAACATAATATCAACACCGGCTCATGAAAATGTGAATATGTCTCGGGTGACATTTTTTGTAAAATTCATATTATGTTGCTGAAGTTTCAAAGTGAAAAATCACGTTCAGTTTTCTCCAAAACAGATAAAAGTGACTGTGCCAACATTTTATTACGCTGGTTCATGCATGTTAATGCGCAACAGTTAAAAAAATGTTTGGTGAGTGCCGCTAAGAGGCACTCTATTGTGAATGAAAATAATGTAAATAACGTAAGGTAGTGAGCCTCAAATGAGCCTGGATTGCACCAGGTTTATCTGATCATGTGATCCTATGAAGTGAAGTAAAATAAAACAGCTTTTTATTAGGCTATTGAAATGACATAATTATAAACAATTTTCAAAAGTACTATTCACTTATTTATGTACAATGTCTTTTTTTGGAAGACAAATTATAGAATATACCTTTAAGGTTGCGGTGTAATGGAAGTAGCGACAGATCTTTTGTTCCATATTGTGACACATCTGAGTGAAACGGATTATTGAAAAAGAAGATATGTAGGGCGGGAACTTAGTTCTATCCACTGGTTGTTGATTGGACGGAGGCAGATCTGATTACGAGTTTGCAGTTGATTGTAAGGAAGGGGTGGAGTTTAATCAGACTAACTGATTGGAGAAGTCCAGTATACAACACCAGAGAGAAGTCTGTCATTTTGATTAAAATCTTTGAGGTCACGAAATGTCAAAAAAGGAGAAAGGAAAATCCATATGCATGGATGAATCGTTTCTTAATAAGATCTATAACATGCATTTAGAAAAAAGGGGAATTTTCAATTCATACCAACTTTAAAAGTATATACTTTACCATAGCCATAACTTTAACTTGTCCATTATTCTGTATCTTTCTACTCATTCTTCTTCCATACAGCAGCTCCTCTGAATGTGTCAGGGTTATACGGCTATTTGTCCGACCGCAGGGCCAGTCAGTACTCTGAGAGTCAGAGACAGGCCTGCTACCACCATCACAGCCCCTGTGTTGAGGACAGACCGAACCAACTGCAAGCCCGCCTGGAGCTGCTCCAGTCGCAACTCAACAGGTCCGACATACAGAGAAAAAACAAGTTTTAAATGCAAAGTCTGCGTTTGCCATACATTTACCTTCTCTCTCTCTATCTAAAGACTGGAGACCAGGATGACAGCTGATATAAATGTGATCCTGCAGTTGCTGCAGAGGCAGATGGCACCTGTGCCCCCCGCATACAGCGCGGTATCACCTGAACCGCTGGCCCACCCCGCTCACCCCACCAGCCTATACTCTACAGCAACGCACAATACTATGCCATCTTTACAGATCACTGACAGTACATCGCCTGGTAAGGTAGGTTGTCATGCGAGCAATGAGAGACGGAGTGTGTGATATTTACAAATGGGTTTGTAAATCGCATATTACATAGATTAATTGGATTAAAGGGTTAGTTCACCCAAAAATTAAAGTTCTGTCATTAATTACTCACCCTCATGTCGTTCCACACCAGTAAGACCTTTGTTCATCTTCTGAATACAAATTAAGATATTGTTGATGAAATCTGATGGCTCAGTGAGGCCTCCATTGAGAGCAAGATAATTAACACTTTCAATGCCCATAAAGCTACTAAAGACGTATTTAAATCAGTTCATGTGACTACAGTGGTTCAGCCTTAATATTATAAAGCAACGAGAATACTTTTTGTGTGCCAAAAAAAACAAAATAACGACTTTAATCAACAATATCTAGTGATGGGAGATTTCAAAACACTGCTTCATGAAGCTTCGAAGCTTTACAAATCTTTTGTTTCGAATCAGTGGTTCGTAGCGTGTATCAAACTACCGAAGTCACGCCCCCCAGTGGTGAACCACTGAAAAACACTTATGATGTGACGAAGCCTCGTTTACTGAAATCAAGTGACTTTGCCAGTTTTATACATGCTCCGAATCACTGATTCGAAACAAAAGATTAGTAAAGCTTCGAAGCTTCATGAAGCAGTATTTTGAACTCGCCCATCACTAGATACTGTTGAATAAAGTCGTTATTTTGTTTTTTTGGCGCACAAAAAGTATTCTCGTCGCTTCATAACATTAATGGTTGAACCACTGTAGTCACATGAACTGTTTTAAATACGTCTTTAGTAGCTTTCTGGACTAGTAAAGTAACGCATTACTTTTAAATTTACAACAAAATATCTGAGATACTTTTTCAAATGATTAACGCAAGTTACTTTGTTTTCCCATTTATTGACTGACAGCTCTCCTGTCCCCGTGTTGAGAGAAATCTGGAGTGCAGAGGCGATGTGTGCACTGTGTGAATATGATGGTTATTTTAGACTAGTTCTAGACTAAATGTGAGCATACATTTACTCATTTACTTCTGTTCTTCTGTAATCCCCTCTACGCCCTCTACTGTACAGGCGTGAATTTGCATTTTTCTTCAGCCTCTTAGGCTTATTCATTTCACTTTTGGTGTGAAAGGGCCTTTACAGTTGCCAAAAAATATAAAAACAAACAAACCAACAAACAGCCCAGCCCAGATGAAAAAAAGGTATCCAAAAGTAACATAACACATTACTATCCATAAAAAGTAACTAAGTAACAGAGTTAGTTACTTTTTTAGGGAGTAGCGCAATATTGTAATGCATTACATTTAAAAGCAACTTTCCCCTGTCACCAACTGAGATATGTGTCAAATAGACCGATCTCTGTTGTTGTTACCTCTTTAATCTTTGTAGTGAGCATGTTGCACATCTGTATTGAACCGGACCTGTTTTCCACACTACACAGAGCCCTGACTTGGACAGCTTCAAAGAGAAGTCTCCAGACTCTTTGTCCAGTGGGATCCATCTGACAGTTGCCTCCAATGACACCATGTCCATGTCCCCAGAGACAGAGCTGGCTGTGCCCACAGGAGAGCCTCATCTACAGCCCCCGGGACTGCTGTGTAGAAGCCTGCGCTTTCCATCGCTCCCGGACAGTCTGGAGAATCCAAGCACACTGGAGGGATCACCAGAAATCCAGAGGCACCTGTCCGATCCAGTCTTACCTGGAAGCTAGAGGCCAAAAACAGACTACTGTCCATTCTAAGACGCATATATACCACATTTTCATGGTTTCCCTTTTTTAATCAGCTCAATATTGCACTTTTGGAATAAATGTATTCATGTTACTCATTAGTTACTCAAGGGCATCCAGTAGAGAAAATGAATCCAAAATGGTGACTGTAGATTTCTCTGAATCTCTGAGGTGTTTTGTCTCATATCCCTTCTCATTAAGAGCAGGAATGTTTCCTCTGATGCTAGAGTATTTGGTAACACCTCTCAACTTTTTTGTTATCGAATATGAAGAGAAGCACAGTGGGCAATAAAGACAAGATCAAAGAGTCAAAGAGAGATGCTACGTTATGATCACCTGCCACCATCATGTAATAATTGTACATTTTTGTCTGGTTTGAGATTTTTCTGTGCGTACTAAACTCATCTTGTCTTGCGTCAGCTGAGATTCAGAGGACAGATCCTCTGAGGCAGCAGCGTCACTGAAACCAGGACAAATGACATATACCTGGGCTTTAAAAGTATAATGAATCGCTTGTGTGTACTGATATTGCAAACATGCTCAATTGTCTTTTCAATGTACAGATTTTCTAATTATAATCTATTGTGTCAGGTTAGGTGTTTAACCCAAATCTAATGTATTACTGCATCAAATGACTGGCACAAAATTAATCTTTGTATATTTGGATTCATAGTAGCCAAATGGGCATGAATTTAAGCTTATGAAATGTTATTTCTCTCACTGAAGTGGTTATTTTAACTGCTGATGGGTGGTGTGACCGTGTGTGGGTGTGTTTAGACTTACAGTGTGTCTCTGAGGATTTTCTCTTGAATTCTTGACGTTCTGATTGGAAAGTGAAGGACTGCTTTTGTAAATCACTTTTTGAGATGAAATCAGTGTAAAGTTTATTTCACCTCTGCAATGTAAGCAGATGAATGTATGTAAAATGACTGGAAACCTTTGGTGGACTGTGAAGGTTTCCAAAAGCACACAACTGTTATTATTTTTTAGATTAAATGTTATTTATAAAGGAGTACTAATGTTGTACTGGGTTTAAGATATCAATATTCTTTGTCCTTATTTTCATTGGTCTGTTTTTCTGAATTTTTCATTTTTACTAGAGATGCACTGATATTAAAACAAATCAAGCTTATAATTATTTTCAAGTTGTAAACCGCCTTTAGTACTTTTTGTAATATACTATTATAGAATTTATTAAAGGGTTAGTTCACCCAAAAATGAAAATTCTGTCATTAATTACTCACCCTCATGTCGTTCTACACCTGTAAGATCTTCATTCATCTTCGGAACACAAATTAAGATATTTTTGATGAAATCCGATGGCTCAGTGAGGCCTCCATTGAGAGCAAAGCCATTCAAACTCTCAAGGTCCATGAAGGTACTAAAAACATATTTCATGTGAGTTCAGTGGTTCTATCTTAATATTATAAAGCGACACAAATACTTATTGTGCGCCAAAAAAAAAACTAAATAATGACTTTTAAACAATATCTATATGGGCTGATTTCAAAACACTGCTTCTTGAAGCTTCTGAGCTTTAGGAATCTTTTGTTTCAATCAAATTAGTGATTCGGATCTCCTATCAAATGGCTAAACTGCTGAAATCACGTGACTTTGGCGCTCTGATTCACTGATTTGATTCATAAAGCTCTGAAGCAGTGTTTTGAAATCGGCCCATATAGATATTGTTGAAAAGTTTTTTTGTTTTGTTTTTTTGGGTGCATTAAAAGTATTCTCGTCTCTTATAATATTAAGGTTGAACTACTGAACTCACATGAACTGTTTTAAATATGTCTTTAGTAGCTTTCTGGATCTTGAGAAAGGAAGTGTTATTGCTGGCAATGAAGGCCTCACTGAGCCATTGGATTTCATCAAAAATATCTTAATTTGTGTTCTGAAGATGAACGAAGGTCTTACAGGTGTAGAACGACATGAGGGTGAGTAATTAATGACATTATTTTCATTTTTGGATGAACTAACCCTTTAATAGTGTGAGTTAGCTTCTATTTTCATTTTTAATCCGTTTCAATAACTTTATGGTTATAAGCGATAGCTGGCTAATATTACATGTATGTATCCAACACACATTTACTATTTTATCTAAATAAAAGTTTTTAAATGCTACAAATGAATTCAGGCATTACACATTATAATGAACAGTATAAAAATTGATATTCATTTATATATTTGCGAAAGATTACATTTAACAATGTTACGAAATTATTAGTGTTTGTAATCTGAGCATTAGATGATAGCAAAATTAATCAAAATACAAAAATAGAAGAATATCTAGATCCTAAGTCAATATCCACCAATATGACACTGATATATATATATGTGCATCCCTAAATGTTAGTTGTCTGGCCTTTACACGATTAATTACTACTGAAAGCTTTATGAAAGAACAAGAGTTTATTAAGTGAGTTTATTAATATAAAAGCATTATGGCTGGACACACACAGAACTACTTACATATAAACACTCCATCTAAGAGTGAGGTGAGGATGAGGATCCCAAACAGCCTTGCAAATTCACTTTTGACTTCGGTCTCGACCGAAACGAGTGGCATTACTACTACATCATATTTGCATAAGAACAGAACAATTTCATGAACAGACCAAATAACTTGCAATGCAAAATTATTCTGGAAAAGTGACACTTTTGTCCTACCTTGTACATAATATTTATATATGTATACAGTACACATTTCACTTCAAGCACAAGCATGCTGAAAGGGGACTAATTTGAAAAAAATAACATGGGGGGGGGGGGGGGGATAACAGGAGCTTTCTCACAATTGGTGAGCAGTACTGCATCTTTATATCGTCCACTCACACAGACGTCAACAACGCAACTAACCGCTATGTGAGTCGTGAGCGTGTCTGAAGAACAATCATGAATGTTTTGCAGTGACGTCAAGCATTTTATCGCCATACTGTGGTACTGAACAGTTTCCAAGGCTACAAAAAAATGGCACCTTCCTGAAACAAAAAGCAGGATCTGAGTTCAGAGGATCTTTAAAACTGTATTAATCTTTGAAGTAATTATATCTCAATAAAAGGGTTGTATTGTATGTCCATGTTGGCAAATCCTTACAATCCAAGTAGCTTTTTTTTTTACCGGTCAAACTGAATAAACATGTATCTCTCCCTTCACAAATGGCCATAGAATCATAGTAATTACAGTTGTGTTTAAGATAATGAGGACTCTGGGACACCAGCAGGTAGGAAAACAGACCAATATAATATATTGTGCAGAAACACAGATACTCATTCACACAATCCCATTCTCCCAGACAAAAGTTGCACACACATTGTTCAGACCGTTGTTCCCATAGGCCCGTTCAAATCGTTTCCCGCTTGAAACCTCTAGACCTCAGGAACTTTAGAAAACAAGTCTCTGCTTTATTAAAGACCCTTTTCCAGCAATGCCCCCGACAGGAAGCACAGGGGTGCTTTAAGCCTCGGCTCTACACCCGCAGGATCTCCAAACAGTTGTTGTAACAAATGGCGATCCAGTCAGGTTGAGTGGAGGCCCACTGTACGTTGTTGATCTCGCCCTCGGCTGTGTAGGCCAGGATGGGGTCCTCGATGGCCCGGGGCATCTGCTGGATGTCCCAAATCAAAGCCTGGTGATCGTCCGCTACAGTGGGATTTAAAAGAAAAGGGGGGCCAGGTAAAGAAGACTTATAATGAAACAGCACTGTCATGGTTGCTACAGTCTTAAGGCATATTCACACCAAAGACAATAACTATCACAATATAGTTCTTAAAACGGCACAGAGAAAGGATATTGAAGGAATCACTTTCAGAATGATTTTTTCCAGCTGATGAATGATAAAAACACTGACAGCCAATCAGAATCCATCCTGCTTTAAAGACCTCAGGATTTAAAGTTGCAGCTGACAAAACTGCAGCAACATGCTTAGAATAAACATAGATATCGTCTACTGGTGTGGACGCTATAAAGTTAGCTTTACAGCTGTTGTTCTTGGTGTGAACAGGCCTTTATACTGACGCAACAAAAACATCTCAAAAATACGGATAACAGAACTGACACATTCCCTATCGGACCATTCGTAAATAAGAAAAGAAAAAAAAAAGTAAAAACTTGTAAACAACGCATTATTTTATTATTATTTGCACATTGGTGCCAACAGTTAATCAACAATCGATTAGCTGTTGACAATTTAATCGATAAAACGTATCGATTTTTGATTAAGCAAGGTGCGCAGATTTGTGGTGCATTTGGCTCATATGCAAAACACATTGTAGTTAGGGCTGGATCTTTTGCTCAAATAATTGTAAAAATTACGTTTTTAATGTGGTCCAAACTTTAAAAGTGCATTCAAATAGAAAATACAAAATCCTTGGACATGGAAAGCAATCTAAATTTAGTAACCAAGTCAAGTTTAATTATACTTTCCACACAAAGATAAATATTTCATCATATATTGAGAGGCTCTGCGCTTTGAGAGGACTTTGGGACACAAGCAGGACATAGTCTCTCTTGTCTCATATCTTCATGTTTTGTCCCAATATTCCAAAGCTACTGACGCTGACAGAAAAGTGAATTATATCTTCTGCATGAGCAAGACATATATATTGAATGTTGCGCTGCCGGGAAAAGCAAAACCGAATACTGGCGTGTGTGAAATGCGCTATATTATAGAGTGACATGCTGAAATAATAGATAGGCTATAAAAATATATAATAATAATTTAACTAAAATGATGGAACAAATTAATAAGTTGTGGGAACGAATTCTTAATTCATGGCCACGATCTATCTTTCCCCCGCAAAAATAGAGGGTGAGATGGTATGTATTTGGGAAAAAGAAACAACATTGCATATCCACTGGAATACCTCACGGAATATTGTTGAATTCATGGAAATTTGAGTGAGCAACCCACAAAACAGAACACAAAGCCACTTATGGCTTAATTCAGATTTATGGGCTCACATACCTCTCTCATTTAGCATGAATCCAAATGTTCAATGGTCGCGATGCAACATTTGCCTGCTTACCAATTATTTCTCTTGTAAACAAAACTTTATACTTCACTTGTGTCAAAAATATTCACATAAAGAAAGAAATAAGAAATAATATGTGCAAAAATGTGTTTTGTCATACCATAGCTGGTGGTAGCAGTTAGTCTGACCGGCACAGCCCTACGCGCCGTAGTTAAGTTTCATTGTTTCATTGCTGTTTTGAGCATTTGCAAAAATTGCCAGTGATTATGTCACTACAGTCGATTAATTGATCGTTAATTTAAACTATGATCGATCATGGGAATGATCGTAAACTGACATCCCTAGTCCAAATAGTATATACTATTTACAAAATTGTTTAAACGTATAGACATTATAAGATGTTTTAGTGTTTTTGAAAGAAGTCGTTATTTGATCAAAAATACAGTAAAAACAGTAATATTATGAAATATCATTACAATTTAAAATTACTGTTTTGTATTTTAATATATATTAAAATATAATTTATTCCTGTAATGGCAAAGCTGAATTTTCAGCATCATTACTCCAGGCTTGAGTGTCACATGGGCACGTCCTGATATTGCTGAGTTAGATGCGTTCCTGGGTCAACATATTTTGTTGATCCTGGAACAACATTCTAGTCTGAAAATTTTGTTTTAACCCTATTCCTACCCCTAAACCTAACCCTACCCTACCCATAAGTTATCCCAAAAATCAGAGGGAAATGATAGATGAATAACACTGATGTAGAAGCACCAATTCATGATTTTAAGCCTAAATTTAACATAATCTGTAAACTTGTCCCTCAAATCTGATTGGTTGATTTGAATGTCGTTCCAGGATCAACAAAAATGTTGACCCAGGAACATGCTGAACTCAGCAATATCAGGTTATGCGTCACGCGATCCTTCAGAAAACATTTTAATATGATGATTTAAGGCCTGTACACACCGGGACGAATATCGCCGATGTTTAACGCCTCGTGACTAAACAAAGGGTGCCAATGTGAGGGTGCACACCGACGTGAAAAACGGCAGGCGTAAAAGCGTAATTTTTTTAAAAAACGACTCTGGTTTGTTTTTTTGGTTTGATGCGCTGCGTTAAAAACTGTCTGACCAATGAGATTGCCGCTTTTGCTCATGTGCCTGGAGCTGTAGTAAACACAGTAAAACAGCTTGGTGTTGCTCAAGCACAAAACGATCTTGCTGAGCACACACTGATACCAAGATGAAGAGGAAGTACGTAGACGAGGAAGACCCCAAACTATGGGTGCTCTGCCAGTTCTTGGCCACACCAATAGATGTGCGCATCGCCAGTGAAAATCACTTGGGTATGAACACGAAAACCGCTGGCGAAAACCGCGTGCTATAATTGTCCCGGTGTGTACAAAGCTTTACTGCTCATATTTTTTATTATATATATATATATATATATATATATATATATATATATATATATATATATATATATATATATATATATATATATATATATATATGGTGTCAAAAAAGTGTGTGTGTATGTGAACGGGCTGGTTTCTAACCTGCTGTACATATGTGGCAGGAGGAGTGTGGCGCCCATGCGATGCCGTTCACACAGGCACGATGATTATTAAGCCGAGCCACTGGCGTGCACGGCACACGTACATCAAGAATCACCACCTGACAACAATACAACAGCAAAAAGTGAGGGACATGAGAAAAGATGAGGAAAAATGTGCTAATAAAGTAAAAGTGACTAAAAGAGAGACCTCCATGCCATCCATGGCCATAGTGGCCAAGTAGTTGGGGTCCTGTTTGTTCCAGCACAGGCGCAGCAGCGGGTGGTGTTGAGGGTCCTCATAGATGATGGTGCTGTGCTCCAGGTGCCGCAGATCAAACATGCGCACGGATCCGTCAGCTCCCACAGACGCAAACATATCCCGACCTCCACCCGCACGGCTGAATGCGATGTCATACACCTTACAGCCAATAAAAAATGCTTGATTTATTCCAATACAGCAACAAAGTACACAAAGAGAAAAAGTTTTACTTACCTCCTTGTCGTGAGCGATTAGCTGTGTTTTGACATGGCCTGACACCAGGTTAACCCTTCCCAGAACCTGTCCTGTCTCTAAACCCCAGATTGTGCAGGTGGTATCAATACTAGAGGTGCCTGAAAAAAAAAACAGAACACACACATACATGATGAAACTGATGATCTTTTGGGAGGCAAACATACAAATGTGTAAAACGTTCATTTTTCTCCCAAACAACAGTGTTATATAGTATAATTTATATACTACTACGATATTTAAGTAATTTTGTTATGTGCTTTTGTCATTTTTATTAGCTTTTAGTTTTAATTATTTTAGTATTTCAACTAAACTTCTTTGAGTTTGTGACCAGGGCATCATTTATTAATGGAAATGATTTTTAATAGTTTTACTTAAATCACAACACAGCCAAACAAACATGTTCTCTTACCCAGAAGATTGGGGTCCACTTCATTCCAGTCAAAAGAGGTCAGAGGTGCGCAGAAATCAGAGTTCTTGTTATTATTCAGGAGACACTCCAGGCGAGTCTCTGTGTCATTCACCTGACAACAAGATACAGACAGTTCACTAACTTCAAGTCATTTAATGTTCAATTTAATAAAACGTGACTATTTATTTTCTTAATACACATTCCTGGTCTTACTGTGAACAATAAATCAGTGCACATTTATTTGACATATGAGACATTCCACCAAGAAATCAATTACAGATGGATTCAACCAAGTCCCACAAAATAGAAGTAAAATGGGCAGTGAACACCATTTCATGTTCACTTTAAATTCAATAATGATCTTTAAATCAGACATTTCAGTGTCATACAAATCAATTTGTAATGTGATTTGCAACAGTAATGTGACTTATTTCAGAGTGAATACTCAGTAAAAAAAAAAAAAAGTCAGTTACATACAAGCCAGACTGAATGAAAGATTACCAGGACACAGCTTAAACAGCTAATTGGCTTTTGAACAAGTGTATCAGAGGAACGGCACATAATTAAGTCAGTACATTTTTATTAAAAAGTCACACATTATATTGTGTCTTTAACTATTGTTAATACATTACATTTAACTAGTACATTAAAAAAGTAAGGTATAATGTACTTATTGTGTTCGTGTTGCATTGCAAAACACTTTTGCTGCTACTGATGTGGGATACGGGTAAGGTTAGGGACAGATTCAGTGATAACCAAACTGTATTTACATGGAGGTATTTTTAAAATAAAAGTATCATGTAAAGACATGTATGTACACAATAAGTGCACTGTATCATATGATTAATTTAAATGTTAATACATAGTAGATAAAGACAAAATATAAAATGTGATCCTTAATGTGTTGTGCATCAGTGAATGTTCACATTAAGACCAGGCACAAGCATTAATACGTAAATAGGGTCCATTTTCATCTCATGTTGACTTGAAGTGCAGTCACTCATTGCTACTATCCTCTGCATACCCTCCATATGCGCAGATAGTCTCCACTGGTGGCCAGCAGGTCTGGATAGACGCCCTTGGTGTCGGGGATCCACATGATCTTGGTGGTGGGGTACGGATGATCGAAAGTGTTCCTGCATACAAACTCTGAGCTCTCCTCCTCAAGACCCACCAGCTGGACCTGAACATCACAAAACATACAGCTGATGTAACAATGTGCACAACATAGTCAATCTAACGTTACTGAATTCATGATGCTCGAGTTTCTGACAGCTGTCAAACCAGGACTCACAAACAAGATACAAATAACAGTTTGGTTAGTCATTTTAAATTAAGCAAGCAAAACACTTATTTATGTCCAAGTAATATATTTGTGCTCTGTGGTTGTCATCCATGTTCATCTGCATCCATCATGTTATTATTATAATATTTCCAAGCACACTACTTCTCCATATGATAGGATGTCAGCAGCCATAAGGACACAGAACAAAGTAGAGACTTAATGCAGATCTATTGATGTCAAACAGCGGTTTACCTTGTTGTTGTATTCCTCGACGAAGCTGCCGAGCGCCAGCCTAAAGCGCTTGTCGGGTCTGACGCTCCAGTTCATGGCATAGACGGTCCATGGCGCCTCGTATTTGTAAATCTCTTTTCGTTTACCGTGCAACGACATGTTTCAACCCCTTGATCAGGTCGGCCAAAACCCAGTAGGAATTAGGTCGTTAAGAATAGCTAGATTTGCACCGATCGCTGAAAGAGGCTCTTTCAGCAAGAAATATGGTCTCGGGTTTGTGCCGCGAGAGACAAAGAGAATGTCATAACAATCCCTCAACGGCCTCGACAACGAAGAGCTCCGCTCCGAGACCACACAAAACCTGCTTAGCCGAGCACAGAGATTACCACTAGATATTCAATATTGCGTGTAGCTAAAGGCCCATGTTTTTGCTTAGTCCCAACGGTTTTAATTCTAACTTTAGAAAGCCCTAAATAGGCCCGACCGCTCGACGGCGCATTTGGTTTGAGGATGTGCGTGTTTCAAAATAAAAGTCCCTCATAGAAAATGGGGGCTGAGCGCTGAGGTTATTTATAGATCTTGTTGCTAGTTGATACATTTCTGATTCTTCAGCTGTATTCCCTTCAGCCCTGAAAAGCAACACATTGCTATTGTGCTCAAGAGATAGATACAAAATAGTAAAAAAAAAAAAAATAATAATAATAATAAAAAAATAATCCACAAAAGATCCTAAATATATGAAATAAAGATACGATTCCATAAGTGACGCTAAGAAAATATAAAACAATGGTCAATAATAACTACAGATGGGCTATATATATATATATATATATATATATATATATATATATATATATATATATACTATACATACAGGGTTGGGGAGTAACGAAATACATTTAAAATACAAAATTTGAGTAACTATATTTCATTACAGTTACATTTTAAATGGGTGGTAATCAAATAACAGTTAGATCTGAAAAGTATTTTAGATGACCAAAGTGATTACTTTGAATTTTAATATCATTTATTTAATTTAATGTAAACTGTGACGGGCAATTCATGTAAACAGCAATGGTGATTCTCTGGCTCTGACCCTGCAAAAGCATCCTAAGCTACAGTTCTGCTCATAAGTTTCATACCCCTTGAAGAATATGCAATATTTTAATACATTTAATTTTTTTAATATTTTAAATTTTTAATTTAAAGATTTTTAATATTTTAATAATTTTAACAAAATAAGAGGGATCATAAAAATTGCATGTTATTTTTATTTAGTAGTCCTGAATAAGCTAATTCAACAGATGTTTACATAAGACAAAATGACTGAATTTATAAAAATTGTCCCATTCAAAAATATACATAATCCTTAAATCTTAACTGTTTGTCAACTATTTTCATGCTTTGCAGTAGTTGTTTGTGAGTCCCTTGTAACTGTAAAAAAAAAAGGTATTTGCGACTTTTTATCTCATAATTCTGACTTTTTTTTTCTAGAAAATTGAGTTTATATCTCACAATTCTGACTTCTTTCGCAATTCTGACTTTTTTTCTAGAAAATTGTGAGATTATTGCTCACTGACTTTATAACTCACAATTGCAACTTTATATCATGCAATTCTAAGGAAAAAAAGTCAGATTTGGGAGATAAAAACTCACAATTACCTTGTTTTTGTGTTACATACTTATTAGTATTCCAAAGTATTCTAAAGCAGTGTTTCTCAACCAGGGGACCATGGACCCCTAGTGGTCCTTGACATAATTCCAGGGGGTCCTTATAAAATATCTGATTATGAATTTTTGTATATTTTGACATGTTTCCATAAAAGAAGAAGATAATATGTATAATATAACTGACGATATGACTAAATACAGGACAAGTCAACTAACATAGTAGTAAATTATAGCATTTGGTCGTCACAAAGACATTAATGATACCAGTGAGCCAATTTTATTCTGGGGTCCTGAGGACGGTTCCAAATATGACGGGGGTCCATTACTCAAAAAAGTTTGAGATTCACTGTTCTAAAGTATTTAGATTAAGTTACAAAACTTGGGTAATCTAACGAAATACGTTACAAATTACTTTTTAAAGCATGTGTTTTGTAATCTGTAGTGAAATACATTTTAAAAGTAACCTACCCAGCCCTGTATATCAGTGGCGTGCAGTGGTGTTCTGAAATGAGGAGGCACATTTTTTATTTATTTATGAATCAATGTAAATTCATGCATTACTCTTAATGTTGACACATCTTCCTTGTTAAATGAACATTACTTTACATTACATCAAAAAAGAAACCAAATACAATTCTATTTTGTAATTTTACATTAACAATGTATTGTAATAAATGTTCTATTTATCAAAACCAAGTCAGTCTCATCAAGTTAGTGTTTTAAGCATTTCTACATTCATTCCAAAATAATAACTAAAGGCAATAATAATTTAAACAATATATTTTATTATGTTTTTCCTTTTAATAGTCACCTTAGGCTGTTTTGGATCATCAGTCATGTTCCGTAAACACCGTCTGTCACAGACACGAAGATATATTTTTATTTCACCAAGCTGATTGCACTGAAAAACCCCGCAGTCATCATGTTTTCAGTCCATTTCAAGTTTGATTTTGACGTGACATAAAGCAGTGATATCTAAGTGGGTGATCTGTTTACTTAATTTTCAATTAGTCTTCCCACTTGACGCCATCATTTGTTCAGTCAAACTGACACGTGGAACGTGCACATAAACAAGAGGCGGGATTTATCGCACAAACCAAACATATCCAATCATAACCAATCATAGTGCAATGGAGACATTGCCTCCTCTCACGTGACTTTCCCCCATTCATTCTCAGTTACCCCCGACAAAACCCACCGCACGCCGGGGGTCTGATGATTTTCTATGGTTTCCTATGAGAGCAAAGGGAGGCATGACTCCTGCTGTAACTTTACCTGCAGGTGTCGCTGTTTCGTCTGCTCACCAAGGGTGCATTTACTTAATTAAAAATACAGTAAAAACAGTAATATTGTGAATTATTATTACAATTTAAAATGACTGTTTTCTATTTGAAAATATTTTAAAATGTAATTTATTCTTGTGTTGGTAAAGCTGAATTTTCAACATCATTACTCCAGTCTTCAGTGTCACATGATCCTTCAGAAATCATTCTAATATGTCAATTTGCTGCTCAAGAAACATTTATTGTTTGCAATTGTACAAAATATTTGTGTACAATATTTTTTTTTCAGGATTCTTTGTTGAATAGAAAGTTCAAAAGAACAGTGTTTATCTGAAATCTAATATTTTGTAACATTATAAATGTCTTTACTGTCACTTTTGATTGATTTAATGCATCCTTGCTGAATAAAAGTATTAATTTCTTTAATTTCTTTTCAAAAAAATACAAATAAAAATTCTTACTCACCCCAAACTTTTGAACGGTAGTGTAAAATGTTACAAAAGCTTTGTATTTTAGATAAATGCTGTTCTTTTGAACTTTCTATTCATCAAGGAATCCTGAAAAAAAAGTATACAACTGTTTTTAACATTGATAATAATAGGAAATATTTCTGGAGCAGCAAATCAGCATATTAAAATGATTTCTGAATGATCATGTGACACTGAAGACTGGAGTAATGATGCTGAAAATTCAGCTTTGCCAACACGAGAATAAATTACTTTGTAAAATATATTCAAATAGAAAACAGTTATTTTAAATTGTAATAATTTTTCACAACATTACTGTTTTTACTGTATTTTTAATTAAATCAATTAAGCCTTGGTGAGCAGACAAAACTTCTTTTAAAAACATTAAAAATCTTACCGATCCCAAAATTTTGCGCGGTAGTGTATATCTCTTATATTCAAAACGCAAGTGATGTTTAAACTGTTAGCGTTTATATCGTTCTCAGTAATAATCAGTATTGTTTGTTGGGATTACTCCACCTGATAATGCATGTTTAGGGTTAATCATTTTTATCAGCGCATTTGAAACGCCCCGATCGGGCTCGCAGCGCATTGTGGGTAGAGTCTGTCAGATGACCCTCGCCTTTCCTGTGAGGGGTACAGCTGCTGTCACACACTGTTAGCCACCGACTGAGGAAAACACCGATATTTAAAGGTACGTCCACGTGTTTTTTGTCGTTATCGGTGGCTTTTCCTCTAGCCCTGTGAGCTGAAGTGATCGGCGCAGGACTGTCGCGTGTGATTTCTGAGGCTGATCGTGTCGCGGCCACAGCTAGCGAGCTAACGAGCTATCATCGGTGCGAGTGGAGCAGGGCTCATGGGGGATGGGGTAGACATAGCGCTTTCCTCATTCATTATGAGAAGATTTGTTAGATTTGCCTGCCACGATATGCACAGAAAATGTGTCCGGTACTTTTTCTAGTAGTTCAGCGATAAAGTTTAAGTTTAGCGAGGAATTGGCGCTGGCACGACGAGCTTTTCCGAGTTTAGAGCTTAAACTGGGTTAAAAATTAATAACAATCCCGTCAACTCTGACTCTGTGATTTACTATTTCGAGTAGTTGTTCCATTACTAGCCCTGTAACAGGTGGAGCAGGACTTGACACCCGGTTATGACTGACAGATCACAGACTGCTCGTAACTTGGCAGAAGCTATTAGCTACTGACCCGACAGGATTTACTCACAGATGCTGCTTATACTGTCAATTAGTCTGAATATGGACTCAAAACAGGGCAGAAATGAAGTGGAATTTAAGCTATGGGGCTCAAAAAGGCCTTGTAATGAATTCCTCAGTTTTTTTATATGTAACGTACATTTCGGTTTTCATTGGTATTTCGTCTTTACGCTTAATTTACGAATATAGCCTCAGATATGAAATATGATTAGATTTTTATTTTTGTAAATTGGGTTGTGCATAATCTCATAAAATGGTTATATTGTCCATAAAGTCTATAGGAAAAGAGCGAATCGGCTTAGCCTTAGTGTATGGCCAACCAGTCTGTGCCATGTGATTTAATAAAGACTTTCAGCCAATTAGAAGACGCTGGTTTCATCAGGCTCTCAATCCCACTCCCTGCTGGATCTTAGTTTCTGTTGTTGCTGTTTCAGTATTAAAACCATTGAACCATTTTGCATGTGTTAGTCATCCTGGGGCCCATATGAAAAGATGATTCCTTTTACAGTAAAAATGTGTGTACTGCACCATTTATCCTTCATTTATACACACTGATGGATGAATTATTACTATCGTCATGCCACACATGCAGTACTGTTAGATATTAGGTTAAAATAACATGCAATAGCTTATTCTTTTATGTGTGTGAGGAATTGCTTTAATTTGCTTTACAAGTCTGTTTTTAAGCATAAAGAAATATAACGTGTTGTAGGCTTGACTCGTTTACAGTGTAAACATTAGTTTTCTTGGTATTTTTTGAGAAAACCAAACAATCAAGTCTTGTTTGTTTGTACTACAGCTGACTATAGCATACAGTATTTATACTAGGCATCACTGAGGGGGGGAAATGTTTTTGGATATACACTCCATAATCCATAGGGCCATCTTTTCACCTATTTAATCAGCAATAGTAAATGTACTGTATGCTATTGTCATACATTTACTCTGTGTTGTTTGTTTACACCATTAACATTCATGTTAGTCTGTACCAACAAATAAGATTGGATATACACTACCCTTCAAAAGTTTTTTTTCTTTAAAGAAATTTTAAAGAAATAAACTTTTATTTTATGCCACACACATAAATATAATAATAATATTTATATATATATATATATATATATATATATATATATATATATATATATATATATGTGTGTGTGTAATATTATTATTATTATTATGTGTGTGGCAACTAATTAAGAATTGATTCTCTCATTTTAGTAAATCGTGGCCACATTGTACTAATCAATTTCCTCATTTTGATTTAACTAAAACAAGGGTACAAATTATTACAACGTGGACACGATTTAGTAAAACGAGGGAACGAATTATTATACAACCCCAATCTTTTGACCAGTAGTGTAACTGATCACACATTTTGTTGTCAACCTAACAACGTGAGTTCAGTTTATTTGTCATTTACTGTGCAGGTTTGAGCCATGAGGCACTTGGTCTTCCTCCTCCCAGCCCTGCTGCTCCTTCTGGCCCTGCCGGACACTAGGGGGCGCTACAACGATGACTTCGATGACGGGGAGGACATCGCAGAGTTTGATGACAATGACTTTGCTGAGTTTGAGGATGTCATTGAGGACCCAGCAGCCGATGTGGAGAAAGAGCCACCCCCACGAGCAGCCCCCTCATCCACACCCATAGAGGACGACGAAGACGAGGCCACGGTGGAGAACGAAGACGGCCAGGATGAGTTCGAAGATGGCGACGCACAGGTAAAGATGTGAAAAGCATTCTTAGCTCCTTTCTTCTGCACGTCTAAGTGAATGAATGATTCAATCTAATCTGATCATTGTTACAGGATCAAGACATGTACAGCAAATATGACAACGAGGAGTTTGAGGGCTACGAGAAGACTAACCCTTCATTCAAAGACACTCTTATATACAGAGAGGTACAAAAGTAATAAAAACTGAATTTGACCTTCACAGGCACTTCTAGTTTCCTCAGCTGACTGTGTGTGTGTGTGTGTGTTACAGGTCCCAGCACACCTGCAGAACAGCTGGGAGAGTTACTACATGGAGATCTTAATGGTCACTGGTCTTCTTGCTTATATTATGAACTACATAATTGGCAAAAACAAGAACAGCAGGCTTGCCCAGGCCTGGTTCAATTCCCACAGAGAACTTCTCGAGAGCAACTTTGCCCTCGTGGGTAAGTTTAACTCTCACTCCACTTTGTTTCTACTTCTTATGCCATTTTCTCTGACCCTGTTTTTCTCTGACTCTAAAATGTGTCCTTTATTTTTAGGGGATGATGGTACCAGTAAGGAGGCCACCAGTACAGGGAAGCTGAACCAGGAGAATGAGCACATCTATAACCTGTGGTGCTCAGGACGTGTTTGCTGTGAGGGGATGCTGATTCAGCTTAAGGTAGCATGTGTGTTTGAATATGAGGCCCTCTTTCCACCTGGTATTAAGATGCATTTTGGTCGATCCTATCATAAGTGGAGGACACTAAATACAGGTGTAAATGGGGTGTAAAATGTTTTGAGCTTGTCCACTTTCGACCACTTCCAGAGGTAGTCAAATGCATTCAACCAGTTTGCTTTCATGTGGTCAAATGCATCCAAACAGCCGCAAAAGACCGCCTACTGGCTTAATGCGTAAACATTATGGGAAGCGTGCTAGCCAGATGGGATTTAAACTTTGTCGGCTGAAGACCCAAGTTTGGTTTGAAGACGAAAATGTACCAAGCACAATGTTCTCTCATCATTCCTGGGGCCTGTTCTTCGTACGTTGCTAACTCAGTTAGCTGGATTTGATTGATGACGATTTGGCATTATCTTGGATTGTTCGGTTTTTCGACGCTCATCCTTAGACTTGCTGTCATAGCAACTGCTGTCATAGCAACAGATCCGTAAGCTTAAACCTGCTCGTGAGCAGGCTTATTTCATGTAAACAGGATTAGATTGCATCTTTTTAAGCGGAGGTGATGCTCAAAGTTTGTCCCAACCACTGCTACTTTCCCACAAGAGTACCCTAATGTAAACCAGGGACAATAATGATTTAAAAATAAATTTGCAAATAATATTGTAATGTTGTGTATATATATCATAATATATACACAGCCAGTTTTACTCATTGAGAGATTAATTTGTGAGAATACCTAATAATTTTATTGGAGTCTTACACACATTTTATGTCATGCGTGCATTAATTTGAACCGCGACAGCTATAATGGGAGTGGCTTGATGAAGTTCAGGAGATAACTTGATCTTGACCCTTAAGAAACTTTAATTAATGCTGTCAAATCTGCTTCAAAAGTAAATTAGTTGCTAATTACAACATTGAAATAAAAGGTGCCTGTACAAATACTAGAAATCGTGAATATAGCCTAAATAATTGGGTAATCATGTTAAAAAAAAAAAGTGCACATTTCGTTTATCTATTATAAGATTTATGTCATTCTTCTGTCATTTTATTCGCTTGGCTGTTTCCTTATAAATGTCTAGAAATTCGTCACGTTTTTCGTCAGGTGTCTTTTTTAAATATTTGATGTCATTACATTGCTGTCTTGACTCCAGCCAATTGCTGCACTGCTGATCGTGGTTTCGAGTATCGATACATCTGCCCTTTTCAGGGAATACGAGAACACGCAGTAATCTTAGACAACTTAATCCAGATATTTTAATCCAATCCGCAAATTAATTGAAGAACTAAATTAGCCAGAGTTCAGTTATCACGATTAGAAGATCTAGCATCTGTCAAATCATCTCGGATATATTAAGCGAGGTACGAAAAACGGACTCCTGATTTCTAACACGCACTCGCTGCATTCGGCATGGTTTTGCGGCTGTCGGAGAAGAAACGAAAGATGATGCTCTCTGTATGTTTTTCCGTCATCTCTTGTGCGTTCATATGTAAATTGTGCAAACTTACTTATTTTGTCCAGTAGATCAAACAATATGAAAAAAACCCATACATTTACCCACCCATAGACCCTCCCCTCGAAAAAATCAGGACAGTAAATGGGGGACCCCAGGTGTAAATGGGGTCCTGAGAGAAACACACTGTTTGATATCTGTGTATTTACTACGGTGTCATTGTTTTGTTGTTGTTCTGCAGTTTCTGAAAAGACAGGACCTGCTGAATGTGCTGGCCAGGATGATGAGACCAGCCTGTGATCAAGTGGTAGGTGCAAACAAACTCTGATGTATTAACATAGACTGATTACAAGTAGTATCTCAAATGGATGTTCAGAAGGCTGTTCCTCTTAGTCTCATTCTTCATTTTCCACAGCAAATTAAAGTGACTCTGAATGATGAGGACATGGACACGTTTGTGTTTGCCGTGGGGAGTCGGAAGGCCATGGCACGGATGCAGAAAGAGATGCAGGACCTGGTTAGTCATAAAGGATTTACATATTTTAAATGAAATAGAATATTATGTACACTAATGTTTAAAAGTTTGGGGTAAGAAATGAATAAAGAAATCAGTACCTTTTCTCTGTAAGGATGCACTGAATGGATCAAAAGTAACCGTAAAAACATTTACAGCGTTCCAAATAAATTCTTTTGAACTTTCCATTCATCAAAGAAACCTAAAAAAAAATGTATTACCGTTTCCCAAAAAATATTAAGCAGCACAACTGTTTGGTAATAATAATAAATGTTTCTTGCGCAGCACATCAGCATATTAAAGTGATTTCTGAAAGATCATGTGACACTGAAGACTGGAGTAATGATGCTGAAAATACAGCTTTGACATCACATACATTATACTGTAATAATATTTCCCATCATTGCTTTTTTACTGCATTTTTGATCAAATAAAAGCATAAGATACTTTTTTCACAAACATGGTGAGTGAGTCAGTGATGTTGATTTACTAACCATACTGATGGGATTCAGTGAGTTCATTCAGCGAAGTATTTGTCACTTGTTTTAAGTGCAGCAATAAAAAGCAATAGAAATATGTGTTATCACAGGTTTATTTTGTAATTTAATGTTGCCATGAACTGGTCTGTGCTAACTTTATTCGTTCTTGGTCTCTTTTCAGAGTGAGTTCTGTGGTGATAAGCCCAAATCAGGGGCAAAATATGGCCTCCCTGAATCTCTGTCTATTTTATCAGAGATGGGAGAGGTCACGGATGGAGTGATGGACAGCAAGGTGAGCGCTGAGTCTGTCATGAGACAAACTGGACTCTATAATAAAATCAGTATTGTTATTGTTAACTGAAACTATTTAAAATTGGTTTGTTCATTGAAATATAGCTAAAAAACATTCACATTCAAATGTTAACTTTAACTGAAATAAAATTACTAAAACAAAATGTTAAAGTTATATATATATATATATATATATATATATATATATATATATATATATATATATATATATGTATATTAAAAAAAACATAAAAATCAAGTCAAAAACACCACTAAATTACTGAAACTTAGGGTGCTTTCACACCTGCCTCATTTAGTTCGGTTGAATCGTACCAGAGTTCGTTTTTTCCTTTGTGCGGTTCGTTTGGGCAGGTGTGAAAGCAGCAATCGCACTCGGGTGCGCACTAAAAGCGGACCAAACAAGCGTACCGAGACCTGCTTGAAGAGGTGGTCTCGGTACGCTTTCAAACGAACTCTGGAGCGGTTCGCTTGAGATGTGAAAGCAATCCGACCCAGTTAAAGGACCAACGAACCAAATGACATCATAATTCATAACGGAAAATGCGATATAAAAAGCGGTAGTGTCTGATTCTGTGAGTGAGCACATTATTTACCACAGATGTAAACCAACGAGCGCCTCTGTTGTGTAATTGCACTTCTCCGTGTGAGAATGCTGTCCCGACAAAGCCTTTTTCCTGCTCTGCTTCATTATAAAATGTATATAGTCTCTCTCGACACGCTGACAACAGGTCGCTTACTACACAGCGCTGGGAAACCAGAGACAGACCGAGAGAGACAAAGAGCGCGCGTTTGAATTTGCCGCAGTATTAATATGAATGTAGTATATAATTTAACAGCTGGAAAGACGGCTACATTTATAAAGTGTTTGCGTGTGTCTCGACAGTTACAAATAAAGCCACAATAATCTCATGGAGCGAACTTGTCAATCATTATTTTGATGGATGATGCAAAGAAAACTCAAATAAGAGGACAGTTTTACTCGCATGTGACTTGCCTAAACGCATTTTGGTACGCTTTGAAATGTTGCCATGTGAAAGCGAACCGAACCAAGAAGAAAATGCAACATTGTAACAAATTTAGTCCCTGTTTCGGAACAAAACAAGCGATCCATAGGTGTGAAAACACCCTTAAACTTGCTGTAAATTAAAATGAAATTTGAGCTAATTTAAAATAATTAAAACTATAATAGTATATAAACATTACTAAAAAACACTGCTCGAAATGTACATTTATCCTTCTCCTCTCAATGTCATGGGTCAGTACTTTAACTTTTATTTTTATGGTTCTGATTTCAGATGGTACATTACCTCACCAGTCATGCTGACAAGGTTGAGTCCATCCATTTTTCGGACCAATTCTCTGGTCCAAAAGTTATGCAAGAGTAAGTATTTTTAAATAAGTTTTTCTTATTCAATTCAATTCACATTTACTTGTATAGCGCTTATTACAATATATGTTTCACTGCAACTTTACAGAAAATCCATTTGTCTACATTACAGTTTAGAGTGATCTGTTATCAGAGGTGACTGTGTCCAAGTAATGGATTTCTGAAATGTAAAATATGCAAATCACGCAATTAGCTAACAATGTATTAATTTAAACAATGTATTAATTTAAGGTAGAATCAATGAGCTCATTGAAGTTATGATTGCATGTTGTTAACAAAAACGATTAGGATATATAGAAAATGAATTAGTCCTCGCAGGACTCTCTAAAATATTCTTCTAGTAGTTTTTATGACATTCTTCGACTATGTTGGAGTTCTTACTGGTTAATAAATGTTAATGCTAATGGTTTCTAAATAACTTTTAGGGAGGGTCAGCCCTTAAAGCTGCCCGAGACCAAGAAAACACTTCTGTTTACATTTAACGGTGAGTGAAATTCAAAATCCACAAATGCCAGTTTTCTGTGCTTGCATGACACCGGAACATTCCTTGTTTGTCAGTTTTTTTTAATGTGCTGTGCTGTATTTTACAGTGCCTGGGATGGGTAACACATCTCCCAAAGATATGGACGGTCTGCTGCCTCTGATGAACATGGTGATCTACAGCGTCGACAAGGTCAAGAAGCTCCGCCTCAACAGAGAGGTGAGTGCACACGCACAATGCGCATAACAACGCGTTGAATTAGTAACAGAGGTTAATGTGAAGCTTTATCTGGGCGCTTAGGGGAAGCAGAAAGCAGACAGGAACCGTGCTCGCGTGGAGGAGAACTTCCTGAAGCAAACTCACGCTCAACGACAGGAGGCCGCTCAGACGCGCCGGGAAGAGAAGAAGAGAGCGGAGAAGGAGAGGATCATGAATGAGGAGGATCCTGATAGACAGCGCCGCCTAGAGGTATGTGTGTGTGTAGTTAAAAAGCGGATCTTTTCTCTTATTGTGCTGTTATCTGCATCAATACAAAATGTTTTTTTCCCTCTGTAATTCAGGAAGCCGCCCAACGTCGTGAGCAGAAGAAGCTGGAGAAGAAGCAGATGAAAATGAAGCAGATTAAAGTGAAAGCCATGTGAGACACACAAACACACACGTTCATAGACATTAGAGAAAGAATCTACTACTTCCACATCTGCTAAGATACACTCTTCTACATGAATGTTCATGCCATTTGATTGGCTGCTATCACACCCATAGAAACACTCTGTCCAATCAGGAGAAAGCAGATGGTTGTTAATGAGTAAATCTGATCTTTAAAAGACAACTGAATTGGAGATGGTTTGTTTATACTGTGTGAACATGTTTTACTGTAGCAGTCATTTAAAGCATGTGTTTTCTACATAATTGCATGCCAGTTTTTAATTGCAATAGGATCAAGAATGTTGCTTTTTTGTGGACTTTGCTGTAATAAACTGGACGTTTTGGACCTTATCAAACCAACATGCCACTTTAGCCAACCTTTTTCAATTCAGTTGTCTCCTGGAGTTCAGTTTGAACCCTCCAAAGCTTTGTAGAGAGGACCTGTGCTTTCATTTCTACTTCATCATGTGAAAGTTTCAGCTTTGCTTCTTTTAATAGTGAAATCAGAGAGTTTTTTTAAAAGGAACTTGGTGAGTAAGAAAGCTGCTTTTTTGTACTACAGTGCTTCCTTACCCCTATTTCTAATGATAGCAAGCATTTTATAGACGAGTAATAGGCACAGTGTCATTGTCTTTCAATCTCTTTCTTTTTTATGAGCGAAGGCCTACTGTGAATTGTCACTGCCGAGGCAGCACAAACTCCTTTATATGTATTTAACAGAGGTGAAATTTTAATTTATCATTAAGTCAATCAGAGCATCCATGAGCTTACATGTTTATGAGTGAACTTTGACTGTAACCCTTTTTTCTGTAATATTTGTTGAGACGCTAAACTAAATAAAACATTCTCTGAAAACATCTTTCTTCTCATCGTCTTGGTCCTTCAGTTGGTTTTTAGTTCTCAGGTGATTCAGATGGAAATGTATTTAAAAAGTTGACCCTACATTATAATAAACTAAGTTTCATATAAAGCTATTTTAAACATCATTTTGCTAATTTTATCTTGTCGTTTTTTTTTTTTTTTTGCACTGATGGACCAATATAAACGTGAACTAGAGAAGGCACAAAGTTGTTTAAAAATGCTGAAAAAAGGTGACTTGTTACAGCGTCTGAAAATACAAATTTAATTTCAAATATCATTTTTTATCTAAATTCTAGATGTATATTAATAAAGTCTGTGGACATGTGTGCTTCAGTCTTCCAGATATGTACACTACCACTTAATAGTTTGGGGTCAGTAATACTTTTTGATAGAAATGAATACAGTACTTTTATTCAGCAAGAATGCACTAAATTGATCAAAAGTGACAGTAAAGATGTTACAAAAGATTTCTATATGAAATTAATGCTGTTCTTTTGAACTTTCTATTCATGAAAGAATCACGGATTTTTTTATCACCATTTCTGCAAAAATATTAAGCGTCACAACTTTTCAACATTGATAATAAAAAAAAAGTTTTTTGAGCATAAAATCATCATATTAGAATGATTTCTGAAAGATCATGTGACACTGAAGACGAGTAATGATGCTGAAAATTCCATCGCAGAAATAAATTACATTTTAAAATGTATTCAAATAGAAAACAGTTATTTTAATTTGTAATAATATTCACAATTGTGCTGTTTTTGCTGTATTGTAGATGAAATGGTGAGCCTTGGTAAGCATACAGACTTCTTTTAAAAACAAAAAAAATCTTACCGACCCCAAACCTTTGAACGGTTGTGTAATTCAGATATCTTTGTGTAAACTATCAAGTTCTATGTGTTCACAAGATGCCTTTTTCAAAGTCAGGTTTATTTTTTATTTTTCACATATATAGAGATGTGAAAAAAATGACTCCTCTGATATTTAACAAACCTTTATCACATGCTGTGCAGTATATGCATGACAAGAAATATACCCAAACAATGAATGTGTGTGAGTAAATGAGAAGTGTAAGTGCACAGTGTTCATGTTGAAAAGTTCCTCTGTTCAAACACAGCCAGTTTTCACTCACTGGATTCATTTATAAATTCATCAAGTTACATTTGATGTAAATCTACACATTTTCCTTTGTCTATTACTGTGGATGGAGGGATATAAGAGTTACGACTCGAAGAAAGTGGATCCAACTTTTACAGTTCTACTTCAACTGCCGACATTGCGACATATTGTTAAACAATGTTTAGCTATCACACCCAGTTTTCCTGTGTTATGAAAGAAGATCAGAGGCGTCACAAACTCAGAAATCTGGACTGTCAGCATCAGAGGTAGAACCTGACATGGCAGATGAAGCCAGTCGGCCTTCTTTACTGATAAATAGATCAATACGCAGATGTGAGGCAGAAAGTAAATTGATAATATAATCAAGCTGTTCAAAATGAACCGAATAGCGGTCTGTTTGATTTTGTCAGGTCTTGATGTCTGACTGCCCTTCCCTGATCCAGCAGGGTGCAAGATAAACAGTATAACCGCACAAAAGATGAAACTCACAGGGACTGCTGCACAAAAAGAAGCCATAGTCAACGAATTGTACATTGTCATATTAAAAATGACCGTGACTATTCCTATGGTGACAGAGTACATCCAAACAAATGTACAGTATATATGTGCATGAATTTGCTTTGTTGAAGCTTTTTGATTCACATACGCTACAGGATGAGCCACAGCTACATACAAGTCTATTGACATGCCCGCAAAGAACAAAGATCCTCCAATCAAACTGCAGCTGTGGAAGGCTGTGATGTATTCCTGTCCGATTCCAGTCACTCCACCCAGGTTCTGGATGATGTTCAGCAGAACTCGGATGTAATAGATGAAATGAGAGCAGGCTAGATGAAGAAAGAGGAGTTCGTTCTGGGAAGAGGAAGGCGAGTTTCCTGGACTTGAAGGTGTCGCACATTGTTTCAGAAATAGTTCCACTACCACATAGAGGGTTATTGGAAGATTGACAACAAGCATTAGGATATCAAGGATCGTGCTGTACGATCCTATGCAGAGCTGGTCGTGGGATGAAATGTTGGAGAAATTCCCGTCTACACTCTGGGAAGATGAAGTGTTTGTTGTCCACATCTCTGTTCTTTGTCAGCGTGAGAGAAGGAGAGTCTGGTGTTCCTTGATGGGGGGCAGATTTTTATAGTACATTGTCTGCTTGTGATTGACGTTTCTGTCATCCATTATCTGTGATATATTTGCATTAAGAAGGTCAGATGACCATTTGCAAAACCAGCTTATTTCCCTGTTTCAAGCAAAATCATTTCAGAGCTGGGTAGATTACTAATGAATTGTAATCAGTTACTGATTATAAATTACATGACAAAATTTGTAATCAGTAATATAATCTCTTAGATTACACATTTTTGTTAATGTAATCTGACTACTTTTGGATTACATTTGGATTACTTTTGTGCTAACCCTTATTTGATGTCACATATATTGTAGGATAATCTTGTACTATTGTGACACATACAAAGAAAAAATACATTCCAAAAAATATATTCTTCACCAACAAGAGCCTCAACAGATTCTTTTTAAACTGCAATGTATGGACAGTTAACACTTCAAAATACTAACACTAATGTACCTGTTAGTGTTTGCTGATAGTAACACTGAATAAAACAAAATCACATCTTATGATTTTAAAACATATTTACTTAAAATTAAGTACATTTAGAAAACAGCAACACTACAAAAACAAATTTTCTTGTTGCTGATTTCTGTGCACGATTCCACACCCCTCACACTTACTGCTGGAAAAACTCGAAGAATCACGAACATATATAAGCTGCAGGTTTATTATGAAAAAAATATAAACGTTAAAAAAAAAAAATAGGAGAATCAATGAATTGTTAACAACTTACTGCCATTGTGTAAATAATATGTAATCATGTAATCCATAAAAAAGTAACTGTAGTCTGATTACGAGTATTTTAAAAAGTAGTTTATACAAGTACTTGATTTTTGGAATCTGATTACGTAATCCAGATTATATGTAATCCGTTACTAGCTCTGCTGGCAGGGTAGAAATTGTTGTTATTTTTGTTTTGTTTCTGCACACAAAAAGTATTCTTGTTGCTTCATAACATTAAGGTTGAACCACTGTAGTCACGTTGACAATTTTAACGATGTCTTCACTACTTCTCTGGATCTTGAATGTGGTAATTTTGTTGCTTTCTATGGGAGATAAAAAACCTCTCGGATTTCATCAAAAATATTGTAATTTGTATTCTGAAGATGAACAAAGGTCTTTCGGGTGTGGAACAACATGAGTGTGAGTAATTAATGACAGAAATTCAATTTTTGGGTGAACTAACCCTTCAATTAAAACAAGGGAACAAAATAATACATTAAAGCTGCAGTAGGTAACTTTTGTAAAAATTTATTTTTTACATATTTGTTAAACCTGTCATTATGTCCTGACAGTAGAATATAAGACAGATAATCTGTGAAAAAATCAAGCTCCTCTGGCTCCTCCCAGTGGTCCTATTGCCATTTGCAGAAATACACCGCTCCAAACAACCAATCAGAGCCAGGAGGAGTGTCTTAGCAGTGTCAATCAAGCTCGCGTGCGCGCTGATCACACTCCTCTCATGCACAGCGCATACAGGCGTTCAAATTCAAGATTACCGGTGTGCCGCAGCTTTGCTTATGCCGGACGAACAATCCAAACTGCCAATTCCTCAAGTGGCTCCTGCTCATAAAATAAAGACGGGTAAACGGAAAAAGACAGATGACGATGATAAAAAAGCCAAAAAGAAAGAATTAGATAGAGCCTGAAATAAAATGAGGGTAAATATCGGAGCGGCTTTTCCGAGGTGAAGGGAGCTACGTGTCCTGAAAGGATTAAAAACCGATGCAGAGTCAGCCACATTTCTGCTTGACAAGTAAGTATCCCTGCTTGATTACACAACTAAGATAATTTCAAAACAGGCCTGCCCGTCCCCTGCCTGATGCTCCGCGCACACCACGGCTTCCTCTTCTCCCCGCCCGTTGACTCCTCGAAGTCGCTGTGGGTGTGAATTCCTCGTAGGAGCCCATTGACTCGGTGTCAAAACTCTAGCCGCATAACATACAGATAAAATGTCACGCACTCTGCAAAGCAACTATTGAAACCTACTAATTCACTGGCTTGTCATGTTGCTGAAACAATGTACTGGCAAACCTTATTTAGCATTACATATCAATAGAATAATTACTTGCATACTGTAACGTTAGTTACCGTTATATTATCTTACTAGCTATTTATTACTTATAGAAATAGTGCAACGTCATATAGTTACATTACATGTATTGCAAAATACGTAATGTTTTGAGAACCAAGTTTGTATTCAAAGTATGGGCAGGCCATAGTGTAAATCATATTGTTGATGTTTCGTCCGTACCAGTGAATGTGCCATAACTGTTTATCCGCCGTCATCGGTGGTCCTGCTTGCTTACTAGCCTGCGCGTTCACGGCAGGCTCCGTTGTGATGGGGGAGGAGCTGTGGAGGGAGGGCTGTAGCGCAGCATAGAGCAAGGGGGAGTGACCTGTGAGTTGTGCTTGTTCAAATTTTCAGGTTAAGTCAACGTTTTCTAAAATCTCCCTACTGCAGCTTTAAGTGGTAGGAATGAATTCTTAATTTGTGGCCACAATCTCATGTCCCCAACCCCCCGCCCCATGTCATGTACTCCGTACAAACCTGCTGAAAAGACCAGCACGAATAATGTTTATGCTGGTTTTCGTGTATTAGCATGGCCTTGCTTGTTGATCTAGTCAAAAAGCCAGCAACTTTAACACAACATAAAATTTTTTGGCAGATTGATTTTTACTACCATGGTTTTACAACAAATTACTATAATAAAGTACTATAATAAACTTCAGATGCAAAAGCCTCTAAGTGCCATCTGAAATTTTATTCTAAAATAAGCATTTTTATCAAGCTCCTATGTTTAGGTTCAGTAATTTAACTTTAATGGCAATTTTTAAAGTCCTTTTCATTGCCATTAAAGTGAAATAACTGAACATAAACATAGGAGTCTGATAAAAAAATTATAATTTTAGAAGAAAATTTCAGATGGCACTTGGAGGTTTTTGCAATGGAACTCTTCAACTGGAGTAGTATAGTAATTGTAGTTTAAGATAACATAGCTACAAGTCACCATTGTTTGAAAGATGTTCAGAAAAAGGCAGAAAGCACATCTTTTGGTTATATTGACCTTCTTCTTGTGCTGTTGGCCTTTGTTAAGAACATGGGCCTTCACACTGGGATGTAAAAGAACAATATACAGCATTGACAGACTTTCTTCTGTCTTGTTCTCATCTGCCCATCCTTTCAGGTGACCCACACATTAAGTTCAACATGAAAATATACTGTTTCATACTGTGACAGAGCATGTAGTAGACCATTTCTTTCATGTACATTGCAGATGCAAATTGTAGGAAAATGACCATGACACACTAAATAAAAGGGAAAATTCTGTTTATTGCTGGATTATGTTTAGATCGTATGGAAATGTGACTAAAACAGGAACAAATTATGACATATGAAGTGTAGAAGCATTACCATATATATGTATATGAAAATATATGTTTTCATTTGTTTGTCTGATGTCTATTCAACAACCAGAATTGTCACAAAATGTGGCTTTTAAAAGCCTTGTAGATGTAATCTTTCATTTCAAGCAAATATTTTGGTCACAAGAGACTGCAACATTTAGTGTCACTGATATGGACACATCAACCTTTTGTGCAAATGGCTGGTGCCAAATGACCACAAAATGGCCTTGCTTTGTCAAAATGGCACGTACAGCATCAGGAATGTATCATCAAACCTGCAAATGTGTCTAAGGTTTCCTTTACATTGAGATCAGTGCATATACATTTGGTTACCAAATGTGTGATCAGAGCAGAGAGCAGTTTAAGGATTCCAGCAAAGTTAATAACATTAGCTGAGATTCAGATGAATGGAAAGACTATCCACAAACTGCTAAAGATGAAACAAGCACAGGCTCAAATTAGTGTGTAAGAGGATTTTAGATTACCAACAATGTTTTTTGATAAAATACAAAACTGCAATTATTATTATAAAATCTGCATTTTTATTGTCATGAGTCTCTAAACTTTGCGAACACCCTGGTTGGATATTAGTAACAGCATAATGTTAATATATTCATATATTTGACACCAAATATTGAAGTTGCAATGAAACAGAAATAGTGACAGATCTTTTTTTTTTTTTGTATTGTGATGTACATCCAAATGAAATGGATAATCGGAAAAGAAAAGAATGTAGGGCGGAAACTTGGTTCAGTCTGCAAGTTGGATTTTGAAAAGTGGGATTTGCTCTCAAAAATAGACGCAGATCTGAATGCGAACTTGCTGTTGGTTTTAAGTGGACAAAAAAAAAAATGGGATGAATCATTTGCAATAAGACCAATAACATACATTTATAAAACAGATCTGAATGTAGATAGGGTCTATTTTGAAAGGTCATATACAGTGCTAAAAATCGCTCACTGATATTAATCAGTCAATTATGTTAAGATATTGATATTAATTGGCAATGAATGATATTAAACCAAAGTCCAATAATAATCTCAAATAATCTCATAAACATAAATAATAATAAATGACAGTTACATCAAATAGATTTTAACATTGAATTGCATCAGTATATTTTAATCTATCTTGTGTATTTATGGTTGTTTTATGTGTGCTGTTATGAATCCATGTGTGTCTGTTTATTCTACAGTAAGTGTAGCAGAGCACAGCGCCTCCCCGAGTGTATTAGTGGCTTTGCAGGAATACAGGCCGCTGTGGTGGAGACAGATGTTCTCTAGGGTGAGCGTACAGCTGCCATTCTCCTCATAGTCCACCGTCACACACCCGTCCTGCAACTCCAGCAGCTCACCATCCCTCAACCACACCACCTCGGGGTCAGGGTAACCTGAAACACAAAGAGAAGAAGCCGTGACGTCATGAGAGACGGGCTTTGATGTCTATGGAGAAGGCCAGTGACATCCATCGGTGTGTCCTAACCTGTGATGAGACAGGAGAGTTGGGCGCTGGAGCCCTGCGGGACGGTCAGGTCAGATAGAGTCTTACTGAACTCAGGTTTACACTGAAGCTTCAGCTCCAGAGATTGCATTGCTTTATCTGTCTCTATAACACATATAATAGCAAGAAACTGAACTGTAAAAACATTTGTCATTTGTCAGAGATGTCACAAGTCACAAATGCTGACATTGCTCTGAAGCACATTGATTTTTTTTGTTCATGTTTGATTTCTTTCTCACCATCTACAGGGCTCAAGTTTGCAGAAGCCTCTGGTTTAGACAATAAAGCCATCCTCTTAAGAGCCAGCAAAGCTTTGCCTGTTTTCTAAAAACAGAGAAACAAAACGATAAAGAAAGAGCAGAAGGAAGTTTGTTAAACAATGCAGTGGAGTCCAGTTCACTAACTTATGACTCTTGTGAGTCAGTTGTTTAAATGAATTGGTCAAAATGACTCACAAGCACCTTGATCCGTTCTAATCATTCTAGAAAAATCTTTGTTGAACGCAAAAATTTTGTGAACACATAAGCATTGAAAAATAATTTTTCCTCCATCACCATGTCCCTTAAATGGATCATTTACCCAAAAATAAAAAATCTGTCCCCAATGACTTCGGTAGTACTTTTTTTTTCTCCATACTATGGAAGTCAATGGAGCCAATCAACTGTTTGGTTACCGACATTCTTCAATATATCTTCTTTTGTGTTCAGCAGAAGAATGAAATTCATACAAGTTTGGAACAACTTGAGGCTTCCAAACTTCAAACTTTAAAGTTCTCATTAAATCACTTACTTGACTTAGTGTTGTTCATATAACATCTGCAGTTAGCAAACTAAATCTAAACAAAAGTTAAAGGTGCTAAAGAGGATCTTTTCATCGACTGAGAAACCAAAGACTGTTAGTGAGTTTTTGAAATGAGCGCATGCGTAAGAACAACCCCCCTCCTTCACAGCTCATTTCGAGGGAACGCCTCCCAAAACTCGTGCACGAGTATTGGAACACGAGTGTTTACCACCGGCATTCTCTGTGTCGTGTTAGTGGATTCATTATGGCGGACTCACCGCAGGTAACTCATAATCTGCAGTTGTTACTCCTGTCTCCTGACAAAAACATTGCATGCGGCGCCTGTGGAGTGTGGAAAGTTACTGGAGCACGCAGCCGCGCTCGTCTCGCACAAGGAATGTCACGGCAGTGATTGACAAGCCAGAGGGCCAATCGTTTACGCGATGATCGAGTAAACGATTGGCTGATGTTTTTAAGGCCCTACCTCGTGCACAGATGATGTATATTAATATTATTACTTTAAGTGCACCTAATAAATAGTCTTTTATCAGTTAGTAAAGACAGTTTCAAGTAATATTGCAAAAATGTATAAAACAAAACATCCTCTGTAGCACCTTTAAGCTAGATAAATGTGCAGTATGTAATATTTTTGCAGTAAAATATCCAAAAACCTCTAGGCCAGTGTTATATATTTTGCTCACTTGAGTACTTACAATATCCAAAATGTTTCCAACTATTTGTAAATCGTGAGAAAATTGCAATTTTAACCAAGGTTCCGGGACGTGTGAGGAGTCGCCTGTCAATTGCGTCATACCCGCGTTACCCTCGGTTTCCGGTTTTATTTTGTAAAAACCATGGAAACACCAAAGATGCTTTAATATATTACACATTTTAATAGACAAGGGAACAACTGTTTTGATATATTTATAGACAGAAAACTAATTGTTATATAGCTCAACATGTTTAGTCTTATTGTTTAAATCTAATTTTCTTGATTTGTTTTGTGCATACCATTCTTTACCACGCCTCAGAGAAAAACACTATTTTGTGAAGTAGCTAACATAAGCATAATCAGATGCAGCTTTATTTTTAGGAACAGTAATACAGCATTTTCTCCATCATACAATACGTTTTAAAATTAATTGCATGCCATTTATCAACAAGCCATCCAGCATTTATTATGATAGGCCTATTCTAAAATCGATCTATCTTACTGCAGTGTGCAACAAGTGTCTCACAGCAGCCGTCAAGCGAACGTACAGAGTAATGTTATAACATCATTTTCAACACTCACAAATGTATCTAATATGATAAACAGAGCTGTGTTACCTCATACTCATTACCGGAAAAGCGGAAGCGGCGCCGGTGACGGTGTCATAATAAAAGTCCCGCTGCTCGTGAGGTGTGTGTTGCGCAATCGCTCCAGTGGCCTCGTTCAGTTCCCACAACACTCGGTCCTGCTCTGCTTCATACTAGCTACAGTAACATTAATAATCGCATCCATGAACATGATTTCTTCCCGAGTCCTATCCCTATTGTATTCCACCATCCGTTGAGGTGAAGACCATATGTCCCAAGATTCCGCGCTCAAACTTGGCGTCATCAAGCTACGCCTTTGTTTTGAATAGGCCTCTAGCGACCTCTAGCGTACAGAAATCTTACATACTGCACCTTTAACTCAGTGATTACCTTCCATTTCTGCCTAGTCAGGAATTTCTTCATCTTGTCTTTGGAAAGGTTTTTGGTGATGCTGCTGGTGTTGTCAACAGACGTAGATGCCAACCAGGCATGAGCCAAGCCATCTTCACATGACATCCTACGCCTGTCAGAGGGTTCAACGCACGGTTATGAATCTGTGTGGACGCATTTGTATGATGTGTGTAAGGGAAGAGAAGTATACTAAAGCACCTGACATCTTTGCTGAGCAGAGAGCTAATGAAATCCTTTGCCTGGTCGGTGATCTCTTCAAAGCTCTCCTCATCAAACTCCCACTTCGCTGCTGTCACGAGAGCCAGAGTCTCTGTGTCACTTTCACCCTGGAATGGAGATTCACCGCTCAACCTACAGGAGGACAAAATCAGATTCAGATCAAATGTAATGGCATAATTCACCACAAGGGGGCAATGAGCGCTTAAGTGGCTGGCAGTGTTGAGCTCACAGGATGTAGCAGATGACACCAATGCTCCACATGTCAGTGGCCAGACCAACAGGCTCGAAGTTGATGACCTCTGGAGCAACAAATTCTGGAGTGCCGTGCATCACCTTCAGAGGTGTGTTGGGATCTAAGGTACAGAACAAACATACGGTGTTGTTTTAGAGTTATTTATGTACTATTACAGTTTTTATTAATATTTTATTTTTAGTATTTTTTATCAGTTTTTTAAATATGGAATAAAAAATTATTTCAGTTTTAGTAATTTATTTCTAGCTATTTTATTATTTTTATAATTTCAACTTAAACTTATTTCATTTAGCCTAGTAGTCAAGGTAAAAATAATTTTAAGATTTGCATCTAATATTTCAGCTTTATTTTCAGTTAACAAAACAATAACGATATTAACCCTGCAAAGTACAAACTTTTCACTCAGAAATCCCTTGCAAAAAGTACTGTGTATCATCATACCATGGTACTTTGCTATATACCATGCATGAATTGTATTTGTATTTATGCATGTATTTAGATGGTACTACGAAGATTACCATGGTATTGCCATTGTCCCGGTCCAGATAAAACATTGTATATGTCTAAAAACCATAGTACTTATTGTTAGAAATATAAAGTCAATGTCCATTATTGCACTGTAGCTAATATTATTATACAGTATATTATTTTTTAAATTTTTACTTACATTAACAATATTTAAATATTGGTGTAATATTTTAATATGTTGTATTTATATATGTTATTTATTATATTTTTTACTTTATTTTGTTATATTTTATTATACACAATTTTATTATAACATGTTGTCGTGTATCAGCACAGTCTCTTCAGTACATTCGTACCCATCTTGCTAGCGAGTCCAAAGTCAATGATTTTGATCTGAAACCCGGTTCTGTCCACACAGACGATGTTCTCGGGTTTGAGGTCCAGGTGGATGATGTTTTGCTGGTGCATATACTGAATCCCCTCCAGAATTTGACGCATATAGCCCACACTAGATGCTTCTGTGTGCTCATAACTATCATCCACAATACGCTCAAACAGCTCTCCGCCAGCAACACTGCACATACAGACACAGGTGTTAGGTGCCAAAATACTGTAATGAACAAACTACTGTCGCTATTGAAGTTAATGCATTGAACCTGATGGCGTTTCTCATTTCTGTATATTGTTCTAAAAACATTGGACTCTTCCAAACACCAACATGCAAGATACTCACAATTCCATCACCATGACCATTTCAGCCTTGTTATCATATGCGGCGAGACATTGCACCAGTTTTGGATGGTGTAAGAAGTTCATTAGCTCTATTTCTTTCCTCGCAGCTTCTCTCTCCTTTGCCCGACGGCCTTTGTAGAACTTTCCAGCACATTCACGACCCGTCACCTTATGGGTCAACCGAAACACCTGGCCAAACTTCCCTCTGGGAAAGATTCAGAATTAGAGCATGATATCATGCTTACAAACTCAAAGTATGTGACATTTAATAAATCATTATTTCTCAATATCCTAACTTCCCATTTATCCAGTTCTTAAGAATTAAGTGAATTTGACATTTTGTTTTTGTTTAATATTTTTTGGGAAAACTTTTCCGTGATCACCTCTTAAATATCTAAATTACAGGTTATGAGGTATGATGTAATTTCCACTGAAAATGTCCCAACCTTGACTCTAACTTAACCCATCTTATTTTTCTTTTCGAGTCAGCGTCTTTGTGTAAACATGATCATTTGTCTAGCATTTTTCTGGGAATAAGGATCAAGTGTATGGGTTGTTTTCTCTTTTAGACGTAAGTATGCTTGTAGGAACATGTAGATGTTATGTTATACTTGACAGGCCCTGTGAACGAGAGCTATGAGGCCTGCTGAATGTGTGTGTGTTTGATAAGGATACTTACACTCCTAGTTTTTCCAGGACATTATAGTGATCAGAAAGATTATTCTCAGTGTTGATGGTCACATTCACATACTCCACTGGTTTCTCATCACAGGGCTCTCCTTTGAAAGACAACATGCCTTCATTCACAGTGGGACCTCAACTCTTAGATTGCATGCCCTTCGTTAATAACTTAAAATGCGTTCTTCCTGTTTACAATCTGGTTACTGAACCATGTTCCCATAAATTGTGGGAAAAGATTAGCTTAAAATTGCAAGCCAATAGTGTGCCGCATTTAAAGAGCTAATCATCCAGCATAAAATATACATTAAGACCACTAAAAGTCATCAACTTTTATATCATTTCAGAAAAAATCCTCACCTGGGTTGTCCATCTTGATTGGCTGGGACTCTTGGCTGGGCTCGCTGATGCCCACAGCGTTACAGGCCCTGACCCGGAAGCAGTATTCTCCCTGAGGCTGGAGTCCTGAGGTCACCCTGAGCGAAGTACTCTTGCACTGGGCTGTGAGCTCTTTCCAGTGGTCAGTCTCACCAGGGCTTTCACAAACCTCCACCACGTATCCCGTCACAGCGCTGCCACCGTCGTAAGACGGCCCAGACCAGGACAAAACTAGAGAGTGAGGGGAAAGAACGCGCACCACGGGGCAGGAGGCAGGAGGCTGGGGCAGGTCTGGATAAAACACAAATCAAATGTCATTCTAAATGTCAAGTGAGTTTTTAATAAGGTAAAAAATCATTTTTAGGCTTGAATATATCAGGAATATTTTAGTAGTTCCGAATCACAAGATCTCAATTTGATTCGATTCTCGATTTGATTCAATGAATTCAATGATTCAATTTTCACTAGCCCCACCACAAAAATTATAATAAATGAATAAAATAGACTTTTTTTTTTTGTTTGTTTTTGACCTATGTATCCCTGTATTGTAACAAATAAGGTTATGACACCAACATTTTAGATATTTGTGAAATTCAACAAATCTTGATTCCAATTTCAATACCACAGCTAAAACTACTAACTAATATAAATTTCAAATATTATTAAAGACAAGTAAACTATAATTAATTAATAAGAACAAATAATTAAACCTTAAGCAATAGCACAAATAAATATATCCAATAGAACAAAGATACAAATGAAATAATCAGTGCTTTTAAGGTTTTTTAGGTATCTAACAGTAGTTTTCAGGTACAGAAATTAAAAAAAGTAATCAAATGTAAAATAACTCTGCATTTAATCATCACTGTACAAATTAAATAAAGGTTAATCATTATTAAAGTTACAAAAAAGTTATTCAGTGAAGAGCAGTGAGTGATTTCTTTGTAGTTTGATTAACATTAAAAATACAGACAGCAGCAGGAATATTAGGCTGCTGTCACTTTAATAGCTGCACGAATCCAATATAATAATACACATGTTGTCTTTCTCTACTGCTTTCTTAAGCCATAACCGACTATGTTTACTAGGATACCCGGCAATGCGGGCATTTTGAGATAAATTTGTGTGAATTTGTTAGTTTAAGCACAAGGAGACTTGAAAGAGAATTCATTTTATTATTTGCACGCTGTCTGAGATGGGCAGATTTCTCTGTGCGCACAAACTTCTCACACAGTGCGCGAGTTCACTTTCACCTCTTGTGCTTGAATGCTTAAATTGGCAAGGCTTAAAAACAGGTGCAAATAATAAACTTCTTTGACCATGCGGCACTGGACCGATCGGGACAGTGACTGTTCCTTCAGCTGCCTGGAACGTCATGACAGGATCCCCACTTAGGGTTGCCAGATCTGTGCAATAGAAGTAGCCCCAAAATACCCCAGGTCAATTTTCCCTATCGGCTGCCGAATTCTCCACTGAATTTGTACATCTGGGGGGTGTTGGAGTGCCGAAATCATATGGACTGGGGTGGAAATCAATCTACGGAATTTTTTTTTTTACCTGCGGCAACAACTTAAAAGTAGCCAAATTCCATGGGAAAACAGTGGACTTGGCAACACTATCCCCACTGTGGCAAAAGGTAAATAGAGGATGATATCTAGTAAAGAAGACTAGTAATAAGATTAGATAATACTGAGCAGGCATTCTGACGTAGAAACTGGAAGTGGTGAGCGTAAACAGCATACAAGAATGACACAGAAGAGAGGATATTGTTGAATAAAGTAGTTATTTTTGTTTTTATGCATAAAGTATTCTCGTTGCTTCATAAAATTAAGATTGAACCACTGTAGTCATGTGGACTATTTTAACAATGTCTTACCTTTCTGGACCTTGAAAGTGCTGGTTATATTGCTGTCTATGAAGGATCAGAAACCTCTCAGATTTCATCAAAAATATCTTAATTTGTGTTCTGAAGATGAATGAAAGTCTTACGGGTGTGGAACGACATGAGGGTGAATAAATAATGACAGAATTTTCATTTTTGGGTGAACTAACCCTTTAACGTCAATCAGATATTATGTTCAATGTTTGCGGAAATATATACGGAAAAATGATCGATTCGTGGCTTTTGAGAATCAATATCAAATCAACCACATTTAAAAAATGATTAATCGAAAAATAAATTTTTTTGCCCAGCCCTATACATTATACCCTATACAACTTTTTTTTAATTTTATTTTAATATCTTATTATTTTCTTTTATACAGTCTCTGTACAGTTACGCCACTTAGAAATTCTTGTCTTCAAGTCCCTCAAAAATATCAAAATTAATTTAAGTTCAGATATTAAAAACATGTTAATCATAGAAAACTTAGAACTAAAAAATGAGTATCACAACCCAGTTAACAACTCAATGTGGGGGTTGTCTGACCTTACCAAGGACATTCAGGGTCACTGTGTGTTGGGCTGAACTTTTGCGATCTCGCACAAATATCGTGTAACGTCCAGAGTCCTCAGGACGAGCTTCAGAGATCACCAGAGAACTGCTTTCATCACAGGACTCTATATGAAACCTGGAGCTTTCCACCACCTTCAGAAAGACAGATCATTATACACACAAACAGGAGGACCTGCAGAATGCAACATGTCTGGATTGTGTTGTGTTAGCGTGAGTGCTTATGTACCTCTTTTTTGTTATAGACCCAGCAAGATGCAACAGGACAGCTGCCTTTGAACACACATGTCAAACGGGCCGTCTCTCCAACATGCACCTCCAGCCGATCGAATGGATCTACAAACTGCAGAGGTGCTGTAAACAAAGGAGACCTCTTTAATGTCTTATTTCTCTTAGACAACAATGAGATTAAATGGAGAGCAAAGGCAGACTTTTGCTTAAGTCTTGCTTATTATCAACTGTAATATGCTTACAATTGTCTCATTCGTGTATAGTATTATTCATCACTATATTATATTATATTATATTAGACAAATAGAATAATAGACAAATAAGACAACTGTAAACATACAGTCTCATTTGAAAAAAAATATTTATATATAATGCAATTATTTGTAATGTAATTATACATATAATTTACAAATAATTGTAGTGTACATTCAAACCATTCTGGCTGGGTGGTTTTCACACAAAACAAAAAAACAGCGACAATTTCCTCCTCTCCCATAGTTCAGATATTTGGATGAAATTTTACAGCTCACTTAACGCGTTTAGCTCTGCCATCATACTGCAATTATTCAAATCAACAGACTTAAATGAATTTGACTGGATTGATAAAAGCCTGATCTGCTAATGACCTCATGGTACCACAGATAGCAGTGTGTTTTACATGAAAGATGAAAAGACTAAAAGAAAACCATTCAGTGCTTCAGTGCCCAGCCCAGAAGTACCAAAGAAAATGCTGATAATATGTTGAAGTGATGCTTATAATCTGACAAATTCCTATTTTTATAGCTCAGTCTGTTAAGTATTTGGGCTTCTTAAACTGATTATCTGTCTGTAAGGTATAAAAACACACACAAAGGATTCAACCAGTTGATGTTAAATGGTAGGTTTTATCGAAGAATATTGCTATGGACAACAAGGATTACAGTATTTAAAAAGAATAACGTCACGATTAAGATGAACATTAGTAGCCAGGACACAAAAGACTGTATACAGCTTCCTGTTATACTGTATATACAACACTAATAGCCCCTGGAGGAGCCAGACAATCTGGAAGTTAAGATCAGCAGAGTGAAACACAGTTGCTCAGGGCAAATGACTCTTTTTTTTTTTTTTGAAGCGGGTCATGGTGGTTACACTATAACTCGCAATTCTAGACAAAAAGGCTTTAAAAGACATGGTGTGATTAGAGTATTAAGAAAAGCAAAGCAGGTGTGGGAGGCTATAGCTCTTAAGAAATAAGGAAGGAATGAAAATATCTTCACTGAAATCCAAAAGAATGTAACAACTAAAGTCTGTGATTCAACTGTTAAGTTATGGTATAAAGACAAAAAGATAAGAATAAGTAAATCTTGTGCCACGGAGCAAAAAATGTGCAAAATTAGGACTGAAAGTGGAAGACAGACATGATGATGGTCTTACCTGTTCCTGAGTTGCTTCTTCTTGTGACAAGCACCTCTGTAACAGGACACAGAGACAACAGACAAATATGTAAAGAATCAGGTGTGTGTGTGGGTGCATTTGTGTTAAAGAGCATGCAAGAGATAACATAAGCTTTGCCTATCATATAAGGGAGGAGTCAAGTGGTCAGATGTGTGTGTCTAACAAAAATATTCAATAAAGAGGAAATGCTTGATGACAAAGATGACAAAACCATTAGTATGTTAACTAGTCAGGTAAAAACTTTTCTTTTTTTTATATTTGTATGCGTTTATTTTTTATGGTAACACTACAGTAGGGTTTCACATTACATGTATATGTAATGTAATATAACATTACATTAGTTAACATGAACTAACAATGAACAATACTTCTACAGTATTTATTAATCTTAGTTAATGCTAATTTCTACATTTATTAATACATTATTAAAGTCAGACATTGTATTTGTTAACATTAGGTAATGCACTGTGAACTAACATGAACAATGAATGATTATATTCTTACTAACATTAACAAATGTAGAAGTATTGTTCATTGTTGGTTCATGTTAGCTAATGCTTTAACTATTGTTAACAAATGAGACCTTATTGTGAAGTGTTACCTTTTTGTTATTTATATTTTTATAGAAATATTGTATTATCTATATACATTATAAATAAAAATGAAATATAGAGAGCATATAATATAATATCCAGTATGAGCTATGTATATTAATTACATGGAATAATTAGATTTCTAATGTGATAAATTAAAGTGCTTTTTAAAATAGTTTTAGATGTAGGATGTGACACCAATGACAATGACATGGAAGCTTCGGAGGAACCAAAGATGTTCCATGTATTAAATGACATTTCCTACTCTTAAATGCTGGAGATTAACTCATGGGTAGGGCCATTGTTTTGTAACATACCTCTCTTGAGTGCTGGAGAGCTTGTTATAGGACTTCCTGTCTGAGGCGACTCTGGGCCTTTAAAAACACTGATGTTATCTGGGACGTTCTGAGTTGAGTTTAAGACCCCGTTTACCATGTCAGGAGTGTGAGGATGAGGGGAATTAGGTTGAGAGTGAGACTTGTGGGTCATATTGTTATGGATCCCAGCAATTGTTTCATAGTCTGCAGTTGATTTGATAGTATGAGGAGCAAAAGGGAAGTAAATAAAATAAGAGAGAGAGAGAGAGAAAGAAAGAAAGAACTGCATTAGAGAAGGTAATTAACATTGATAATCCTGTCAATACACACTTCTATATATGAAGTAAACAGAAACAACTGCACACTCACCTCTTACAGTGCTAGTAATGTAGTAAAAAGTAGTAATGTTAACTGCCCCCAATCCAGCTCAGCTAACCCATACTTTTTAATAGACATTCAATGGTCTTGTAGAAATATACACCACACAGTACACACTGTAGACTAAAGCTGATTTTGAGACATACTTGCCTCTCACACAAACTGCGGCACTGCTGGATGTTTTTCCGGCTGTGTTTTCGGCCACACAAGTGTAAGCTCCAGCATCCTCCGGGAGACATTCCTTAACTACCAAACTTGCCTCTCCTCCCACTAATGAGGACTTACCAAACAGCACAATCTCACCTGAAATGGTAATGGACAGAAAAAGAGAAACCAAGGGAGAAAAGGGGTGACTTTGTGGCATTAAGAAAAGATAGACATTTGAGTGACATTTAAAATGCTTTAATATATTAATATATAATTCTTTTTTAATTTACTGGACAATCTTAATTTACCATCTCGAGTAAGGAACAGGAACTTATGAATAAATTTATGAATTATGCATATGAAAGCAATTATATCTTCAGTCTATAGTGTACATATTCTTAGCAAAAAGCAAAAAAAACTGGACTCACCATTATGAAGCCAGGAAACGTTGATTGGCTGGCTCCCTGTGATAGTCCCTTTCAGTGTGATGTCATTTCCTTCATCCACTATACAGTCCTCGAGGGGTTTGGTGAAAAGAGGTGGATCCAGACTGCTGTGTTTACCACTCTCTAGCTTGACAGAGGAAATCAGAATGAGATTAGTTACATATATTTATTATACAACAATGAAGTACGATTCTTAAATCATTCTCACACCACCTGAATTTGCATATTCCAGTAAGTCTGTGTATTAGTGGTGGCGATTTATCAGTGACACTTTCTGTTGGTTACATCCTTACTCCAGTAGGGGGTAAGTGACTGTCTTCATGAGTGATTATATCATTATTTTAGCCGATTCATTCAAACACACTGATTCATTCAGGTACTAAACTATTTTATTAATAAATCATTGAATCGTTCACTCAACCGATTCATTCAAAAACACTGATTTATTTAGGTACTAAATGATAGGTGAGAAGCGGTTCTGAGCAGACCGATCGTTGTATGACATCAAAGTATTGTGAGAACGATTAGACGATTAGAATCGCTCTCGCTGTATTTTGATGTCATACACCGATTAGTTAGCGCAACGCTGCATGAAGTCGAACACACCAAGATGGTCCTCAATGCAGAACACGAGATCAAGGAGGTGAGGTTGGATCCAGATCCAACTCCTCCCACTTTACATAAGAGAAGCATCTCGCTGCAGCCTGCGGTGGACATCCAACCCGGCCCACATCCAAGTGTGACGTCAGAAGCCAGGCCAATGCCGCCCTGCAGCCGATTCTTAAGATTTTATTGGTCATGTCAATCACAGTACTGATTGCCTACACCAAACACTGATCCCTAAACCTACCCATCTCCACCCCTGGATCTGGATCCAATCTCACCCCCTGGATCTCGTGTACTGCTGTGAGGAGCTACTGAACACCTCATTTTATGAGCAAATCATTGAATCATTCATTCAAATGATTAGTTCAAAATCACTAATTCATTGAGGAATGCCACTGCTGTTTGTTGTTCAGAGACTCTGGCTTAATTTGGATGTATTTTGGTTGGTGGACAAAAAATAAATTAAATAGCTGCCAATATTGTGTCTAAAATGTAGGTTTCTCTGTATAACTTGTTTCTTCAAGTATTGCATAAAAAACTCGCAGTTGTGCTGTTGGTCTGATTATATCGGCACTTTTGAGTGTGATATTGCTTAAATTTAATACACTTGGACTTCTCTGCTCTTTTCCATTTCAGCTGCTCATTGTTGTCAGCATGTTTAATGCAAGTTGTCAGTTATGTTGTTAAATCTGTTGAAAAAGGTGTTTATTTAGTAAAAATTCATTTAATTTGAAGCAGCAATGTTGCAAATGTTAGTTCATGATTTTAATGCCTTATAAAGCTTGTTGTCTTATGCAACTGTACTTATGAATTTTATCTTGTTTTAAGGATGTTTTGATCAAAATGCTGATTAAGAACATTGTTTTTTTTGCAGTAATAAACGAGGTTAATATTAGACCTGTGAGTCATGTATACTATAGTGTTTAACAATAATTTCACACCGGAAGAAACAAAGCTCATAAATGAAGAGAGCAACTGAAGAGATCTGTTTCAGCAAACAGCTGCTGTATCTCTTAACATCCTTGCAATCACACCTTCTGTCTTGAAACAGTGCTTATATTACGTGCCACATAAGAATGGCAAAAGGCAACAAAAATTGTAATAAAAAATGATCTAAAAACAACAACATAACTAACAAAATTAGTCGCAACTTAAAAGAGCGAATTGAAATCAGAACAAAGGCTTGAGCTAAACTCTGACACTCCTCTACCAAACCTGTTTCTGTTTAAAATACCGCCACTTACCTTTTATACAAGGCATTGGGCGGAGCCTTGTATAGTATAATACACCTCTCAAACGTATATGCATTTAAAAATAGCTTTGCATTTAAACATAACTTTTTGCGTTTAAACATAACTTTAAAATGTGAATGGCCTCTTTTGTATTTTTGTGTGCTGGATCTACAGCAGTGTCATGTTTACCTGATTAATTGGTGTGTTTTTTTAATGTCATTTAGTCAAAGGACACATGTCATTTCGATTAAAGGAACAAGTCATTCTAGTCCTCCTGTCTTAACAATGGATCAAACACTTTTGTTCTCACTGACCTGGTAGATCACATGGTCTTTTGACCTGGCCTAAAGTAATCCTTGTTTGTTCATGCAAACAAGGATTTTTTTTTTTTTTTTTTTTACTGGCTGTTATGGCAACACACTATGTCGGAAGAATAAAATTGTGACTCCAATTCTGAGAAGAACAAACTGAAATGTTTTTAGTTTCATTCTTTGTACTCTGACTGTCATGTATCAGGTGATAAGATCTAAGAAATGAAAGGAAGGAACTGTGGTGTTGTAACCATGTTAAAATGCAGTTCAGAGGAGAGCAGTACCATCAAACATAATGTACACGTCCAACACAAACCAGTACATGAAACGCAAAACAAAAGCAAGGAAGGAATTTCCTGCCAACGGTGACCTCTTGCCTGGTCAGTAATTTGCATCCTGAGGCAGATAAGATTCAGTGGGGTTCAAGTCTAAAAAAAAGTTAAAAAAAAAAAAAAAAAAAAAATGTTTTTTTTTTTTTTTTAAACCTGAAAATACACAGAAAGATTTAGAAAGATTTTGATTAGATTTTGAAAGATTTTGAAACAGAACTAAAGCTAGGTTGTAAAATTGAGAAGAAATAAAAAAATTCATGTTGTAACTTCTAAATGAACTGGGTTTTATGTTTCTCAGAAGTATTATTTATTAAATTATGAATAAATCAACCTGACAAATTAGGTTACACCAACAAAAGTAGTTTGTATGGATTAGATCCATGGTTCTCAACCATGAATCTAATCAAACCATCTAGCAAATCTTCAACAAACCTTTATTATTTCCTTCAACAGCTACTGTTTTTGTAAAGAATGTAGTTCTTGAAACTTCTGGAAACGAATAATTGTGGTTAATAAATTCCCAGATTCTATTAATAATAAAACTTGAAAACAAAGCAGCCTTGCCATAATTACAGCAGAAAATATCATGGCTTATATATGAGGGGGGTCTTCGAATATTATTTTGCACAAATAAACCACAGGTTTAGATCAAGAGGAAATAAGATCCATGAGGTCTTTTTTTCCAGAAAGTAAAACATTTTATTAATTTAGAAAAAATGCAAAATTGTGCAAAAGCATTTCCACTTGGGGTCTCACAATTTAGGACCCCACTATATGTATCAGAAGATCACAAACACTGATTGTATAGTGACTGATGGAGTTGAGTACTCTAATAAGTAAATATGCTTATCAGAAATTAGCCTGTTAGTGAAAAAACAAAAAACAAATCCTTTCAGACAGATAGTATGATGTCCTATCTGTCCCACTTAAGAATGTAGAGGATTTCCCTGTCTAAATCTGACTGAATGCAGATTACAATCCAAATGCAGTGAAAGTGAAATCAAAGTGCCTGTCATTCTGTCATTGATGACTGCTAAATGAAATGCTAATTATTAACTCTTCAGAGGGATTGTCTTAAGGACAACACTTCCTGCAGAGATCACACATCTAACCGCAAATAAAGATCATGTTAACCTCAGCATGTTTTTAATGGCAAACATCCAACCAACTTGCCCAAACCCATATACAGAAACACAAATAGGCTCTCTGGAGTATGCAAATACTGACGGACACACTCACAAACACTTGTGTGTATTTGTACCAGATTCAAGAAGTTTCCAGACTTGCCTGTGCTGGATGTCTCTTCAGGCTTCTTCACGGCTGTGGTGATTGTAGTTCTCTTTGTGGGTTGGGACCCTTGTCCATTGGCCCCCTTTGACTGGGAGTCTGACAGTTGTATCCTGAAAGTGGACACATAACGTGTCTTCCCATCAGCGATACTCATTTCTCCTCTCAGTATAAACCCGTTTCATAAAATCCAAGTCATTTCCCAGCTTTCTTATCAGACGGCTCGTATTTTCCTGTGTCTCAGAGTGTCTCTTACACACACATGTCCTCTGACCCGTGTTGTTCTCTGCATCTCTTTAGTTTCTGACTCCTCCCCGTCACTGAAGCCTCATTCATTCGGTCTGCAGGAGATTGTCCTCTTGCTGGGTTCGACTCAGCACCTCCCACAGACCTCACCCGCAACTATCACACCATTTCACCATGTATCTTTTTGCACAGTTTCTTTTTACACACTGTGGCTATGGTGAGAGAGAGAGAGAAACAGAGAAACTTAGAGTGGGTGATAAGAGAGAACATGTTATGTGTATGTTAATTTTTTAAAGCTTTGGAAATGTAAACTATATAGTGTGTAATTTCAGTGATGTTCATTTGAATCTATTGGTGTGAAAAGGGAGACAAAGATACACAAATAACTGATTAGAAACTGAATCAAAGGTCAGGCATTCCCTGTTCCTTTTCCCTCTGGAATTACTGTCATGTTATCAGTTGAACTTTGGTTGTGTGTTTGTTTCCATTGAAAAGAAAACTGAAGCTTGATTGTTTCGAAACTGTCATTTAGCCTGCACTATATATAACATTTTTAACATTAGCCTGCACTTCAATAACATTTTAAAATGTCTCTTATTTTAAGATTTATTTGATCAAAAACAGTAATATTGTAAAATATTATTACAATTTAAAAATGGTTTTCTATTTTAAAATATGTTAAAATGTCATCTATTTCTGTGATGGCGAAGCTGAAGTTTCAGCATCATTGCTCCAGTCTTTAGTGTCACATGATCCTTCAGAAATCTTTACAATATGCTACAATATTTGGTGCTCAAGAAACTTTTCTTTCTCCCCTGAATAGAAAGTTCCAACTTTTGGAACAGCATAAATGTCTTTACTGTCCCTTTTGATCAATTTAATGCATCGTTGCTAAATGAAATAATTTATTTGAAAAAAAAAAAAAAAAAAGTATACTGAGTGCAAACATTTGAACGGTAGTGTTCCTGTAGCTACCTTTGATTATTAGACCAACATTATCTGACTGATCTGGAGCAAGTTTCGTTGATGTACAGTTGTAACACTGATGGCATGCAACTGAGAGTTCATACTGACATCTCAGCGGTCATTGGCTTTTGTTGGGTCAGTGTGAAAATGACAGTAATGTTTCCAAACAGGAACTTAAGACGGTTTGAACTTGATTGGTGTTTGTTGGGTCAATCTGAACCAGCCATTAGAATATTTAGAACATATTTTAAGGAGTGTAATGAACAAAAATCTGTGTGAAAACCAGATAGGTAAGGTGAACAAAACTCCCGCTCTCATCTTTGTGTGTGTGCAGTGGTGTGTGATGAGGAGCTGTTTGCTTTGGACATGCCAGTCCACAGAGAAACCCAAACATCCACTAAAGACCTTGAACGTGAACAGACTCATTTGGAATCAATAATGCAGAAAAACAATGTTGCTGTATGGGTATTCGAAACTAAAAAAAAATGATGAACTTTGTTTAAATTACTGTAACATGACTGAAATATGTGCTTGTCAGGAGCTACAGGAAGTTCCACAGCTTTTTTTGGGGTAGTGAGTAAATCCGCTAACTGGTAAGGGGTAGTGTACAATCAGCCCATCAAAGGTCTGGTAATGTTGTTATGGTTGGAATGCAGACAGGAAGATCCTAGAAAAAAATCCATGAATAACTGGAAACAAAAAACAAAGCAACTGACAAATAAATGTTTGACTCATATGCCACACATGGATTTCCTTTACATTTAAAAAATGTAGCAAAGACTAAATTTTACACTTTCTATTTCAAAAGTAAATGGATGAATATGTGGAATTGCTTATTTGTATTATTATTATTATTATATTATATTTATTATATAAAATGATAATTATATTATCTAATAATAATAAAAATAATCTTAACATTAAAAAAGAAAGCACGGAAACAATGTAAAAGACACAAAATTTATTATTATAAACTGATGAATGACTGTTTTGTGAAATGAACATCAAATATGTATTTTTTAAATGTATAAAACACTGGGCTTCATGTAAAATCCTGTGAATGGTGCAGATCTATCTATTGAATTTGAAAGAGTGAGAATCTTGTGCACTCTAGTGAAAAGAATGAGGAATAACACATGAAAACATCTGACTGTGTGAGCTGACTGAAAAACACTTCAAAGACCTGTAACCTTTTCAGTCTAAAGTGGGGAATATTTGCAGGAATCACCTGAATTTAAACTCTGATATGGTTCTTCATGTACAAGTCATCATGAACACCTGCTGTGTGTTCATGACAGGGCGGGGAGGTCGTGGCCTAACGGTTAGAGAGAGAGAGACTGGTAACCCGAATGCTGCGGGTTTGAGTCTCAATACCAGCAGGAAATGACTGAGGAGCCCTTGAGCAAGGCTCCTAACCCCCAATCACTCCTCGGGCGCCACAGCAGAAATGGCTGCCCACTGCTCCGGGTGTGTGTGTGTGTTCACTAACTGGATATAGGTTAAACGCAGAGGGCAAATTCCGAGCATGGGTTACCATATTTGGCCTTCACGTCACTTTCACCCGTATCGTTATGGGTGTTGTAACTTTTATTGACTTTTCAGATGTATATAGGCTGAAAACCGCTCATGCTTGGATAGGTGGGTATAGCTAATGTAAATAAATAAAGATGGTGATGTGGTGACATCTAGTCATTTTATTGAAGCACATCTGTGTAGAACTAGTCAATGATTCATTGTGGTTTATTTCATTTGTGCATTTAGTTGTATTTCACATGTTTCCTCACACAATTTGGATAAAACAGAGCACTGTAATTCTCTACAGCTGTCGACATGTGCTAAAAATGATCCGATTGAAGTTACTGTTATTCTCTCAAAGTTTCAACACATACATATTCACCACAAACAAAGCAATGCTGTATATTTACTTGTGCAGCTTCCTGCGGTATGGAATTCAGTACACAAAGATTTCCTGTTTGATCATTTTGATGTTGCTTTGATTTTCTGTAAATGGGTGGTTAAGAGATGAAATACTTCTGGGAAATTTATATGACCTGTGGTGTGAACTCCATTTAAAATGATTTCAAAACATTTTGATTTTTTTTTTTTTTTTGTGTGTGTGTTTTTCTTTTTTTATATATAGTTATTATGCATGGGGGATAATGATATTTTTTGAGAGAAAATACAGAATATTTGTACTTAATTATTTTCTCCACACTGCAGCACAATTTAACAAAGTAAAACTTAAACTAAATAATTATAAGAATAATAAGTGAACTTCCTGGGACATAATGATAGGTTTATAGTGTTATTTTTGTATTATTTACAGTCAGACCAAAATTTATTCATCTTGAACATTTCATTCATTATTACAGTTTATTCACTGTAGTTTAAAAAAAAAAAGGTAATAAAATATGACAAGATCTCAGAGTTAAACTGTGTCAGAAAAAATAATCTTAATTATGTCAGATAACACTAAAGCAACACACGGTCAGGTCAAAGTGTCTGAATAATTTTTGGTCCCAAATTTTTATCAGTTTTATTGGTAGTCCACTGTATGAAGAATTTTTGGGTATAATATGTCACAGTTTACTTTATTTTGCTATCCTCACTTACATAAATGAAGTGTAGTGTCCTGCACCCACTAGTAAAAATATATCAAAAATGTCTGAATAATTTTTGGTTTGACTGTATATACTGTAATAGTTTTAATGATATTTCAAATTTTCATGTACATTTTAATTAAATTTTTAGTAATTATGTGCTTTTGTGATTCTTAGGTTTATTTTATTTCAGTTTTATTTTTTATTTATTCCCAGTAATTAATTTTAGTGCTTAAACACATTTCACTATCCAGGGGGGAAAAAAAAAATTCATCCAATATTTATATTTTCATTTATTTCAGTTTTATTTTTTATGTATTCCCAGTAATTAATTTTAGTGCTTAAACTCATTTCACTATCCAGGGCAAAAAAAAAAAAAAAAAAAAAAATTCATCTAATATTTATATTTTCATTTATTTCAGTTTTATTCCAAATAACAAAAATGTTATAATCGCTTTAATTGCAGTTTTAGTTAAGGATAACCCTTTAGCTTTGGTGCCTCTTTGAATTAAATTAGACTTCAGAGAGATACAGATAATGACATTGACCAGCAGATGGCAGTACATCGTTGTTAACTCTACTGTAAGTACAGTAAGACTGAACTTCATATCATTTTACATGTTTGCTAGAGTTTTTTTTATGAATGTCTCGAGGTGGGTGCATAGATGTTTTTCCTGTGTTCACTTCCTTTTCCTTTATTCTTTATCTTTCTCCGTCCATTTGTAACTAAAGTATGAGCTCTCATTTAATCAAGCAGTCTGACTAAGCTAGTTTTACATTTCAGAGAGCTGAGAGTAGAGACTCATACTGTAATGCTGTGCGTGTGAGACTAACCCTCACCTCCAATCTGGGGCCTCTCTCTGGGCAGGTCCCAGATGGAAGTGATTACTCTGGGAGGGAGAAATTACAGAGCAAATGTACAGCCCATCAACTTTACACACACACATACACACACACAGACAGGCAGACGACAAAGGCAAAAAGTGCAAAAACTCCCCCTCACTCTCTCTTCTCTGAGTCGAACTTACACATGGCTCTCTTGCTGCCGTCATTTTGCCTCCAGCGGTACATTTCCGCTCAGCTCTTGTCGGGACGACTCGACTGTATGCTAGCCACCTTGTCTCTTCCACACTGTTCTCAGCGAGCAAGCAAGCGTGTGTGGGTGGGAGTGGATTGTAAATTCCTAAGGATGAGCCATGTTAAAGGCCTCTATTAAAGTCCTGATGCAAAGAGACTCGTCTGTCAGGAGCCAGAGCTGTAACTCATTACCTGAAAAGAGGGAAAGAGGGTTCGCATTACTGCTCCACCTTGAGCCCAAACCTCCGCCCCAGGTCGGCTCTCGCCAGTCTACAGGGCACATATCCACAATGCACTGCAGTCACGTCAAGCAGAAGCTCTTCCTAAAGAAACACCTACATTACACCAAACTACAGCTTTCACAGCTAACTAACACTGTTTGTTCTAGACAGTATGATTACCGCAACTTAAACAAGGAGGATGAATGAAACAAACAAACATTTCTGGTGGCACCATGCAAACTGCATTTGTGAGTGTAAGCATAGTATGCTAACTTTAAAGCTATTTTTAAATGGTTAGTTAAAAAAATTCTGGCATCATTTACTCACCCTATCGTCGTTCCGGTATGACATTTTTTCTTCTGCAGAACACAAAATAAGATCATTCGAGGAATGTTATGACTGGTTTTTTTTTTCAATGCAATGAATGTCAGTGGGGTCCAAAACCACATTGGCCCTGTTGACTTTCATTGTATGAACAAAAAGAAATGAGATTTTATGAAAAATCTTGTTCACACTTTATATTAGGTGGTCTTAAAGGGTTAGTTCACCCAAAAATGAAAATTATATCATTAATGACTCACCCTCATGTCGTTCCAAACCCGTAAGTTCATCTTCAGAACACAGTTTAAGATATTTTAGATTTAGTCCGAGAGCTTTCTGTCCCTCCATTGAAAATGTTTGTACGGTAGACTGTCCATGTCCAGAAAGGTAATAAAAACATCATCAAAGTAGTCCATGTGACATCAGTGGGTTAGTTAGAAGTTTTTGAAGCATCGAAAATACTTATTTTGGTCCAAAAATAACAAAAACTACGACTTTATTCAGCATTGTCTTCTCTTCCGGGTCTGTTGTCAATCCGCGTTCACGACTCCGCAGTGACGCTGCTGATGTAAGACGCTGCTGACGTGTTATCTGGTGCGCCCGAGCTTCATTTACAGTCTGAGGGAGATGCACGCTGTATTCAAGCTATTCTACATTGTTTGTATTTTGGTATTGCTATATTTTTTAAAATGGTGCATAAGTGTGCATGTCGCCGATGTCCTAATCGCCAAAAACAACGACGTAAAAGTGCATTACCAACGCCGACAGATGAAAGGATTCAATGGAATCAATTCAATGGAATCAATTCAATGGAAAGGATTCCGGAAGAGAAGACAATGCTGAATAAAGTCGTAGTTTTTGTTATTTTTGGACCAAAATGCATTTTCGATGCTTCAAAAACTTCTAACTAACCCACTGATGTCACATGGACTACTTTGATGATGTTTTTATTACCTTTCTGGACATGGACAGTCTACCGTACATACACTTTCAGTGGAGGGGCAGAAAGCTCTCGGGCTAAATCTAAAATATCTTAAACTGTGTTCAGAAGATGAACGAAGGTCTTACGGGTTTGGAACGACATGAGGGTGAGTCATTTCATTTTTGGGTGAACTAACCCTTTAACTATGCTATACTTTGATACAATATACTTATTACATGTTGGTGCATTGTCATTGTATTTTAAGTACTTGCATTTGATTAACATTTACACTGTTAACTTTACCCCTAACCATAACCCAAACCCTTACCCTAAAACTTTATCCCATAATCCTAACACCGTGTCTACGCCAGACGCGACCGTTGTTGCATCGTGCCACAAAATCTAAAAGCTGTCTACACTGAACGCCACAACCCAACTGTTGCAAAGCACATGGACTACGTCAGAAATAGAACGGGGAATCCGTTTACTGTCGGGAATTTGTTGTCGCGTTGTGCTGCGCCGCATCCAGTGTAGACAATATGATATCACGGATTATAATGGGTTCTATTGTCTTTTGACGCGTCGCGCTGCTCATGTCCGGTGTAGACACGGTGTAACCCTAACCCTACCCTTATACTCCGATTCCTAACCATACCTCAGACTCATTAGCAGTAAATGTGGGATTTTTCCTGAACAAAATATAGCTACACAATAAATCCATTGTAGGTATTTAATGTTAATATATAGTAGTTAAAGGGTTAGTTCACCCCAAAATGAAAATTCAGTCATTAATTACTCACCCTTATGTCGTTCCACACCCGTAAGACCTTCGTTCATCTTCAGAACACAAATTAAGATATTTTTGATGAAATCCGAGAGGTATATGACTCGTCCATAGACAGCAATATAATCAACACTTTCAAGGTCCAGAAAGGTACTAAAGACATTAAAAAAGTCGACGTGACTGCAGTGGTTCAATCTTAATGTTAGCCAGCGTTCTGATGTAGAACCTGGAATCACTGGACATAAACAGCGTATGAGACTGACACAGAAGAGAAGATATTGTTGAATAAAGTCATTATTTTTGTTACATTTTTTCGCACAAAATGTATTCTCGCCGCTTCGTAAAATTAAGGTTGAGCCACTGCAGTCACGTCGATGGTTTCACTTTCAAAGTCCAGAAAGGTACTAAAGACTGTCTTTAGTACCTTTCTGGACTTTGAAAGTGGTGGTTAAATTGCTGTCTATGGAGGAGTCAGATACCTCTCGGATTTCATCAAAAATATATTAATTTCAGTTCTGAAGGATGAACAAAGGTCTTAAGGGTGTGGAAAGACATGAGGGTGAGTAATCAATGACAGAAATTTAATTTTTGGGTGAACTAACCCTTTAAGGACACCTAATATAAAGTGTGACTAAAATATATTATTTTGTGCTTTGCAGAGGAAAAAAGTCATACAGAATTTGATTGACATGAGTGTGAGTAAATGATGAAAGAATTTTCATTTTTTGGCTAAAAGTCACCTAAATGTAGTAATTTTTGTCTTCATTTCTGATTTTAGATTGATGTATTGTGCAAAACTCACTTAAAATTTACCTGATATAAAATGTAAGATAAAAGGTAAAATGATAAAATGCAAATGATAATTATCTATATTACATAGATGTTAAATGATTTACTTGGATTCTGAAGTTGACATGGGATTCAGTGATAAATACAATAATGTAACACTTGTAACCGCTGGTTGTTTCTGCATAGTTGGCATCCAGCACTGAATCATCGACCGTAATTTCTCAATCTCTGTTTCGGTCCATCTCAATCTTTTGCCAGTACTGATCTTCAGCTCAAAGACATGCAAACTCACACAGAAGGCCATCATTATCCTCTCTGGGTGTCCTGCTCTGTAAATAGCCATCACACACAGGCACACAGTCATAACACAGCTGTCGTCACTTTTCTGAACAGCAGCTGGTAGCAGAAGTTGTTGTTGCCACACACACACACTCACACACACACAGACTCAAGACTTCCCTTTGGCAAATCCACCCAGGCTCAGGCTTACTTTAAGACAAAGATAAATATGCATGCATCCATGCATAGACACACACAGATATCATTTCTATAATTTGTGAAATGAGAACTTCATGAAAACTTTCTATTTCAGCATTTAATGTATCATTCTGAAATTTAGTATGAATTTTGGATATTTATGAAAGGCTGCATTTTTTAAAATATGTTTTAAAATGTATTTTTTTCTTATGATGACAAAGCTAAATTTTCAGCATCATTACTCCAGTCTTCAGTGTCACATGATCCTTTAGAAATCTTTCTAATATGATGATTTGCTGCTCAAGAAATATTTCTTATTATTATCAATGTTGAAAATATTTTTTGTGAAAACCATAATACAATTTTTTACAGGATTCATTGATGAATAGAAAGTTAAAAAACAGCATGTTGAAATAGAAATCTTTTGTAACATTATATGTCTTGACTGTAACTTTTTAATGCGTTCTTGCTGAATAAAAGTTAAAAAATAACTTTTAAATAAGTCTTTATAATGCTCTTTTTTTTAAATTGTCTTATATACTTATTCTTTTTTTCTAGGAGTGTCCCCACAAAAAGAGGACATCTGGACGCACTTGAATATTGATCAGTTCTGTCAGTCTCAGACACTTCAACAATCCCAGTTCTACACAGGAAGTAATTCTCGCAAAGGAAGGTGGTAGCAGGAACACAAACTTCTTCCTGTTTGTATATAAAGAGGTAAATGGAAAGATGGAGGGATGCTGATAAAAGCTGGGCCAGGCAGTCAATAGCTGGGACACAGTACTGTCTGACGACAGTGGAAGGTTGCCGATAAGCCCTCCATCATGGCAGATGAACATCTTCTGCCTGCTTTGCACTTCATGAGATCTCGGATAAATGTTGAGAACGTGATATTATTACACTAATTCAACATATGTTTTTAAGTTGAGGTGGCAAATACTCTTAAGTCAACATACAAACTAGCTGTTAAGTTGAATTAACAAATCCAGAAACTGCAAGTTGTATCAACTTAAAAAATCACAATGAAACAAACTGCAAAATCCTTCACACACATGAGGAACTGTATGAAACCACTACTTTTTTTAAAAAGAAAAAGACTCTTGAATAGACAACATGTTTTTTTGTTTGTTTGTTTGTTTGTTTTTTACAATATCATGCACAATCATGTGCTGTCCTGGTAAACCCTATTGTGTGGACCAAATGTCCCCACAAAGATAGTAATACTAGTCATTTTTGACCTTGCGGTGAGATTTTTGGCCCCCATGATTAAAACAGTGTATAAATCATACTAAATGTTTTGTTGTTGTTGTTTTTGTTTTGTTAAAAATGTAAAAAATGCAGAAGGTTTAAAAAGTATAAAAAAATCATTGTCTATGGAAAGTTTCCATAAAACATGAATACCCAATGTGTGTGTGTGTGTGTGTGTGTGTGTGTGTGTGTGTGTGTGTGTGTGTGTGTGTGTGTGTGTGTGTGTGTGTGTGTGTGTGTGTGTGTGTGCGCTAATCAGTATGTGATCTGATGGTTAGCATTCCTCTGCCCACCATTTAGCTTGTCCTTTCATGTCCTAGGGGAAGAGATAAAGGCTATTTAATTCAAGAAGCATAAAAAGAGTGAAAACACACACACACACACATCAGAAGCCCATCTAAACCCAACAGTTTTTTTATCGATAGATGTTAGTTTTGTCTAGTTTCACCTTTGCTATGTCTGCTTTCTCTAGCACAGCTTTAGTGTGCATCTTAGCATAAGCTGTTTAAAAACATCTGCATTCTCAAACCTGTTAGAGTGATATAAACAAGAAATTCTGAGAAAATGCTTTGATCTGCATGTGTCTCTAACAGAAGCTGTGAGTGAAGACAGTGAAAGTCTAGGAAGAGTGAAGATCAGCATTAACACTAAGCTAAAGCTTCTACTTTGGCAAACCATCAACATTTGTAAGGCATGCCACTGAGGCATGCCAAGAGTGTGGAGCTATTCCTCCATCTCTGTTACTACAGGAGCAACTAAAAGAAGATCGCAAGTAAAAATATTTGTCATTGCAATGATGAAATTTCAGAATTAAAGACAGTTTTGGGCCTTTTCATTTATGTCTTTTTAGCTTTGATATCATTTATATGCTAAAATATTCCTAAGCTTTGAGATATGCATATATTTAAAGTATTATTTTGAACCAAATGGTAAAATACTAAGGAAACTTTGGTAAAACAATGTTTTATTTGTTAACATTAGTTAACTACATTAGTTAATATGAACTGACAATGAAAAATACTTCTAAAGCATTTATTAATATTTTATAATTACTTCTTTTATATGGTTGAAGCTCTCTTTACATCCTAATAGCAATCAATAGAAGTGGTCTAAATATTAAAACATATACATATACAGTATCTTCTGTGGAAGTCTCAGGACCAAAAAATGGTCCGAATGCAATGATATGATGTCCTCCCTGCCTGTGAGCATATGTATTTCAATACCTCCGTGCACTCTGCTCGCGGACACATCACACATCATCGCATTGACATCACACATCATCAGTGCGTTCTGTAAGGCTATGCAGAGTCGTAGACAGAAAGTCACCAAGCACCAAAAACAAACAGTAGCCACCTTTTACAGTTCCTCCTGAACCAAAAGAACAAGCTTATGCTGCGTTCACGCCATGCCATAACCATAATTATGAGATGGCAACCCGTGACGTTCTACTCCTGATCAAGTCCTCAGACTTGGATTTATGCGTTTATGTCAACATTATCAACGCCAAAATTAATCTGCAGCAGTCAGGTGGTACAACTAAGAGCTCTGTGTTTACGTCCACTATTGTTGTAACGTTATGTGCTTTGAGACATGAGGTAATTTAACGCCGACTCTCGTTTTGTGACACTTTGCAGACTCTACTGTGTGTGTTCATTTGTTTTGGACGAGGCGTGGCTTTGGAGACGATCTGAAGGGAGGGTGGGATCATATGCTAGCCTCTCCGAAATTGCATACCCTACCTTTAATAGGCTACATTATTAAAATGTACAAACGTTGTATCAGTTATTGTTATGGGCTGAGTTGAAATGACAAAAGGAACAGTTCTATTAACTAACATTAACAAAGATAAAAAAAAAAAACACTGCTCATTGTTGGTTAATGCATGAATTAATATTAACTAATGGGACCTTATTGTAAACTGTACCTCAACTCTTATAAAGACAAACACATTTACATTAATTTATTTAGCAGATGATTTCATACAAAATGATTTAGAATATTTATATAATGTAAATGTATAAATATATAATATAAAATGTATACCTAATGCAATGTGAATTGCACGTATATATGTGATGTTTAAACTGATTAGTGCAGTTTGTTTTTAGCATTTAGTGTGCCAGTTTTGCATAGAAGAAAGTGTTTGGTAAAGTTGGCTGCAGCTCATTATTGGACTGCAGGTTAAAGGCCAAAAAGTCTGTTCAACAGTCGTCTGTTCTCATGATTTTGCTTCTTGTTTATCCTGGACAAAATATATAAGGCGGGAAAAGAGCTCATTACAGTATTGCTGAATTTTCCACATTATCGCCCCAACCAATCGCACAACAACCATCATGGAAAGCGCACTTTACCCTCCACTCCAGCACCCATATCCAACTTTTTATTACTCCATTGTTTCGTTGTTACATTCATGCTTTCCTCAACCTCCTTCTTTGGTAGGAAAGGCAAACAGGGATTGTCATCAACTTGAACCATGCTCAAAAATCAAGCCCCTAGGCAAGTCAACCATCTCACACACACACACACACACACACACACACACACACACACACACACACACACACACACACACACACACACACACACACACACACACACAGGATATAAGCTGTCACTGAGCCAGCCAAATTCATAGAGTGCAATTCTCTATACTTGGCCACTGCCTCACAGCATTCCCTACTTTCATCTGAGCAAGAGAGAGGGAATTGGGAGTGTATTGCAAGCTATATAATAATAAACACATGTAGATTCATTATTTTCTATATACAGGCCATCATATTAGCATTTACATTACCTGTGTCGTATGTCATAAGACACCCTTATATCACAGGTAACAAATCTGGTACATCTGCTCTATCTAACCTAAATCTCTCTGGTTTCCCCTGAGGGATCAAGGTATCTGCCACAAGAAGAATGAAAGTGATGACAGACTCTGCAGGAGTATCTTTAGAAAGACATGAATACCTTCTGCTCAGATCTGAAAGCACTGTTGAGCTGTCAACAGTCTTAACAACTATCTCTGAGATCTCTGAGAAGTCAGCAATAAAATTTGGTTGGCTAAAAGTGTTATTGAGGTGAGTTTTCAGCCTTATTGAATGTTCTTACTCATAGAGAGTTTTACAAAAGAGACAGATCTTTAAATAAACAAATAAAAGTACTCATTTTTAATTTAGGAGCAAAAACATTAACATTGTTTTCAGAAAATATATCCTTTTATATTTACTCTTCTTTATTGGTTTATTTTTCTTTATTCACTGACCATTTTAATTGATTGATTGATTGATAAGTAAAAATCTAAAATGATTTTGTGAAGTTACTGCTTAGCCATCTGTTGCTCCTAGGTCATTTATGGCCAAAAAGTTTTACGTTTTGTTTTTTTAGAATTTTTACTTCATCAGAATGGTATAATTTGGTAACAAAATTTAACTCACATAAATAAAACTTTTACTGAAAGCTCTGAGAGCTCTTTTTTTTTTTTTTTTTTTTTTTTTTTTTTTTTTTAGATATCAGCCTTAAATTTGAAACACAAATTGTTTAGATTCCCGGCTTTGATTTTCTCACAGTTTTAAAGTAAAACATGTTTTGGAACATATTCAAGATTCAAGATTTATGACAGTTTAAGTTGAAAATTTCATTTTCATGTCTATGCTCAAAAAAGTGAATAAATGGATTGGAACTACTGCATAAATATAATTTATAATATGTAATAATACCATAAAATCTCTTAAAATATAGTATTAATTTCAACGAGAAATGTGAAGAGTACCAAAACAATGTGCTGCACTGAAAAAGGGTAACCTAAAATGGTAACATCTACATAAAAGTGTTTAATTCAAATAAAAAAAAATTATTATTTGCATCACTGAATCAACATTAATAAGTTTTCATTTCTTAACGTTAGTTAACAATGTTAGTTAACATGAACTAACAATGAAAAATACTACTAAAGCATTTATTAATCCTAGTTAATTTATACCAACAATTTTTTAATGGGTTAAAGCTAAAATGGCTGCACAAGGTAACAATTGCAGGTTACCACATTTACAGTGTAATGTGCTAAGAAAAATAAACTTCATGTAAGATAAAATCCCTCAATACGAAAAGTCAACTTTCTTTTAAAGAATTATTTGTTGTTTTTTGATTCAATATTTTCACTGGAAAATAAGAAAACAATATGGATTTAAAAATGATGGGGCAATTTCTGTACTTGTTGAGATTTTAGGGTGGATCAGTTTTCTTCTTTGCCCTTGTGTGTAATGACATCATCTCCAGGGGAGTTGAATTACTGGTCTCTATCTTTCAGGGGATTCCAGTGTTGCACGTGTGTGCACCGTATAAGCATTTGCACTTGACTAAATGTTAGGAGAGATTATTCTGAGTTAGAGGACATATCATTTTACTGTTAACACTTACAAACACACATACCTACACACAACATTTTCCACAGTAGCCGCTGGGCTTTCTAGTTCGATATCATTGAGGTATCTGCACTCTCTATCACCTCTGCTACCAGGATTTGTGTACTTATGTGTGTATTTAAACAAATATAATGGAGAGTGGAGTGTGTATGTGTAAAGCAGCGGTTCTCAGCTGGAGGGCTGTGACCAAACATGGTTTATGCCGACTACAATGTGTTTTGTGTGGTGAATTGTTTGCTGCATTCCAGGGGGTTATATAAATAAATGTCAATGTTTGATTTTTAGGAAACTTTTGTTACTTTTGTACATTAAACAACTTTGGCTTGGTCGTCATTTGATGTATATTGTAAAGTCTGGGCCCTTAAGCAAAACCAGTTGAGAACTACATTTTGGAGCAGACAACAAGATTTTGTGAACATACAGATGAATGTTTGTTATTAAAAAAACTAAAATATAAAAATGTAAAGAAAAAGAAAAATCACCTACAATACCAGCACTATAAATGCCCTGAGCATGGACTGTATGTACAGTACAGTATCATAATGACTATTTATTCATTCAGAAAATAGATGATTACAAGATTAATGTATTTGCAGTTATTTTGGGATACTTTTGGATATTTTGAGGATTAAGCTTAGCATTATATGTGCCTTCTCAGCTGATGAAATTTACATTTAGTTGCTTTAGTAAGCAAGCATCTGCTGAGAACATGAATACATAGTTGACATGAAATACTATTAGAACTTTGACATTCTATGCTAAACAGCATTTTATATGTATATATTATATTTTGAAAGAAAGTTACTACTTTTATTCAGCTAGGATGCATTAAATTGTTCAAAAGTGGCAGTAAAGGCATTTATAGTTTTACATATGCTAAAATGATAAAAATGTATCACAGTTTCCAAAAACATATAAAGCAGAACAATGTTGTCAACACTGATAATATTAAGAAATGTTTCTTGAGCAGCAAATTATCATATGAGAATGATTTCAGAAGGATCATGTGACACTGAAGACTGGAGTTATGATGCTGAAAATTTAGCTTTGCCATCAATTACATTTTAAAACATAGTCAAAAAACTTTTTTTTTTTTTTTTACTGTATTTTGATCAAATAAATGCAGCTTTAGTGAGCATAAGAGACTTCTTTCAAAAACAAAAATCTAACTTTATTAAAAAAATCAATAAAAAGGGGCTTTTGCACCCGAGAAACACAGTTCCTAGAACTATTGGCTGAAGTATCCGGATTTTGCCGTGCTCCCACCGCAGGAACTAGGAACGATTTTAGTTCTAGGAACTCCTTTTGGGGGAACTAAATTAGCTCCTACTTCAGAGTAGGGTCTAAACCAGCTCTACAGGAACTATCAGTGACGTAAGTGTACGTGGATTGGTCAAACGCATATCAAACACCAGCACCCGGCATTTTTAAAAAGCTGTGTAAACATATTTACTTCAAGAACATGGAAAACAGCGATAATGGCATTTGCCTGTTGTTTGCAGGGTTGTTCTTTTCTCCGCGTCGATGATATGTAATACCAAAGTTGTCATAGGAGATTTCGTCTCTTAGCCTCACTTTTTGTTCTTTCAGTCATGTAGATTATGCATTTACATCCATCTCCGTTATCACGAAAACCACGACAAACAATAAACACAGCTCAGATCACGGCATCCTCCATTCACCAGTTTTTAGCATTTGTAAATGCCGTGCATAAAGACGCCGCTGTCGGCAGCTTCAAAGTTCCTATTGCCGGTGTGAATGCAACCAGGAACATGGCCCTGGGGGAGAAATTAGTTCCTGGGGAACTATCCTGGTTAGTTCCTAGAACCGAGTTCCTAGAACTATTCAGTGTGAAAGCCCTTTAAGATTGGTAGCATAAATTTAAATAAACTGTCCCTTATACATTCACATAAACGATAACATAAATGTTAATTCTCATGGGCATTTATTTTATGTATAAATTCTAAGGGGTACAAATTGGTGAAAAAGAAAAACGAGGTATGAAGTACACACATAGAAAGTGGTGCATGTTAAATGAGTAAGATTTGGCGTAAAGGGAGAAGGCAAACATTGTATGAAGTGCTGAGCATGAAATTGGCTGCCCAGGGGCATGCATTAGATTAGAAACCTGAGCTCACAAACATACACTCACAGGCTAAAGCAAAGGAGACATGAAAATCAATCAGCCTTAAATGGAGACAGAAAGTTAGTGGAATAAAAACCTACACCGTAGAAAAACTTTATATTGATCACAGACTATACTACACTCCACCATTTTGGTAAAGCAGGCTGGTTTGTGACACACACACACACACACACACACAATCATTTCATCATGTGCTTTCCATTTTTCCCCACATGCCTCAGCTCTCAGGACCATGCGAGAACCATTTGCTCCTCAACGGCTGCCTGCTTCACACCACAATCAAAAAAATACAGCACTCTCTCTCTCTGATCTCTCTCTCACCTACAACCATTCCAAACTCTGGTTTTAAGATAGTGTTCGTGGACAAAGACTCTTAAGATCTGGTAGATATATGAAGAAGAATATGAATATCAAGATATTCACATATTTTAATATCAGTTAATTAAAGCAATAACTTCTATGCCAAAACTATATGCTTAAAGGGATAGTTTATGCAAAAATTAACATTTTGTCATCATTTACTCACTCTCAGGTCATTCACAACCTGTCTTTCTTTCTTTTTTTTTAGTTTTGAAAAACTGTTTTTGTCCATACAATGAAAGGCATTGCAAAACATTAGACCACATCGCCTTACATTGTATGGACAAAATAACACACATTTTCAAACTATCTTGTGTTGTGTTCCATAGAAGAAAAAAGTCATACAGGTTTGGAACAACATGAGGGTGAGTAAATGATGACAGAAAATTCCTTTAAATCTACAGCACTCATCATGAGAATCTTTCACTTTTGGACTAAATAAGGTTTACAGAGAGAAAAGGAGGAGTATTATGTACAGCAAATTTAATTCAAAACAGAAAGACAAACATATGAGTATATAGAAGATATGAGAGAGAGACTAGTGGCTGCTAATTCTAAATACAGAAGAGTATCAAACTTTGAAAAACACACAAAAAAAGCATAATTTTGCATAAATACAATATATAATAATGTTCAAATACAGATTTTTACAAATATTATGTACAATGTTTTAATTACATTTAACCCAACTGCCGGCCGTATTAGATGACAAGCTCTCCTCCCCCCTCGGCTCTCCTTGCTCTGTCGTTTGTTGAATTCCCAGCTGGTATCTCACTTTCCAAGTTGAGTTTTTATGGCCAGCAGCTTATGAGAAAAAACAGGGGGGCAACAGAATGGGGGAGGAAAACTTTTCTGCACTTGGTATCAAATTGGCTGTGTTTGTTTGGGGAAGCCAAGTGGTTCACATCCCATTTCTCTTTCCACTTAAAAGTCTCTGACAATCTGAAAATAGACAAGTATAATTGCTTTCAAAATACTGACAAAGGCACTTTATTATTTTTTTGTATTCAAAAACTCAAATCAGTTATTGCAAGAAAACGTGGACCACAATCTCCCGTTTCATACGGTGGTCTCCCCTTGCCCGCCACTGGTCAAACGCGTGTAGAACTTCCTCCAAGAGTGCAGCGTCTTTCCCGACCAGATCCAGAATCCCGAAGTGATCCCTACAATGAGAGTCATGAGGTACTTGATCATGAAGACGGTGAAGTCGGGGGTCATGTGAGGAAAGGACTGCATGGGGCAGGGGATGGCCAGGCTCTTACAGTTCGTACTGATCCAGCTCTTCTCCCAGTGCTGCCTGAAGGCCTGCTCGTAAAAAAAGCAGGCAATGACGATGGTGGCTGGGACGGTGTAGAGAACCGAAAACACGCCTATGCGGACCATCAAGCGCTCCAGCTTCTCGGTCTTGGTGCCGTCGTGCTTCATGATGGTGCGGATGCGGAACAGCGACACGAAGCCCGCGAGCAGGAAAGAGGTGCCGATGAAGAGGTAGATGAAGAGGGGGGCCAACACGAAGCCCCTCAAGGGATCCAGATTATTCAGGCCCACAAAGCAGACGCCACTTAACACGTCTCCATCGATCTGCCCCATGGCCAGGATGCTAATAGTCTTTACGGCCGGAACGGCCCAGGCAGCCAGGTGAAAGTACTGCGAATTGGCTTCAATAGCCTCATGGCCCCATTTCATACCCGCTGCCAGGAACCAGGTGAGAGACAGGATGACCCACCAGATCGAAGAAGCCATGCTGAAAAAATAGAGCATCATGAACAGAATCGTACACCCTTCCTTTTTCGTACCTTGAACGATGGTTTTATAGCTGTCTGCAAAAAAGCTCTCATTGCACACAACTTTATCCCCAAGAAAGTACCCAGCGATGTACGCAATGGACACCATGGTATAGCAGCCAGACAGAAAGATAATAGGACGCTCAGGGTACTTAAAACGTTGCATGTCCACTAAATAAGTGGTTACGGTAAATAATGTGGATGCACAGCAAAGAGAAGACCAGATAAGGATCCAAATCCGCGCAAATTCAATCTCCTGGTCCGTGAAGAACATATAGGCCCCATGCGTTCTGGAGGACTCGCACGGAGCACCACAATCCAGCTCGCCCAGGAACTTATAACTGAGGTAGGACGGCACTTTGAGCACTGATGGGCAGCGGAACGGCTTGTCCGGGGAAGAGTACAGCTGAACGCCCGGCGTTCCTGGAACGGGCATGTGAACGGGCGCCACCGTAGCCGTGGAGTCGTTCTGGCCCACGCATATGTGTCCGTCTCCCAGCACCGGGAAATGTTCGCATCTCAGCCGCTCTGGCCACTGAAAGCCAAACTTGTTCATGAGGGCCTCGCAGCCGTGCTTTGCCCTCTCGCAAATGGAGCGGCATGGCGGGATGGCTTTCTCCAAAACTGTGCACACTGGCGCGTACATGGAGCACAGGAAGAATTTAAGTTCGGGCGAGCACTGTACCTTGACCAGCGGGTAAAACTGATGGACCTCCAGCCCGGCGTCCTCTTGGTTGTAGTGTCCGACCAAGTTTGGCATTATGGTTTGGTTATAAGCGATGTCCGTGCACAGGGGGATGGTTATGGGCTGACAGAAGCCGTGGTCCGGGACGGCTATTCCATTATCTCCGTGATACTGTCCAGACGCCACGAAACAGCACGGCAACATCAGTGCCAAAAACAGACACAAACTTCCACTCGCCTGCATTGTCCCGGAAAGTTCCGCCTAACTTTCACTGAATACAACGGGAGTCCACAAACTATGCTTTTGGTGACATATTATTTGCTAATCGAAAACAAAAAGTCTCGATAAACTCACAGCAACTGGTGTAAATCGCATACTTTGCTAGGAATATCTGTTGCGCGCAGAAGCGACTACATGACTTTTCCCCCTTTGTCCGTCAGACTGTTTCAAGCTCCCCCTGGGCTGCCTGTTGCTGACTTTGAAGGGAGTTTGAGAAGGAGGAGGGATTTCGGGGGTCTTGAAACAGATTTTTACCCTAAACCCCCATCACAAGGTCTTCAGACCAATTGAATCGCTGAAGACCGATATCATCACCATATGCCATTACAGTCATCTGAAAACCTACAACATTTATAGTTTTTTTAATGTTAGTTTTATTAGGGTAAGAAGTTAGTATAAGATTAATGAGAGAACGTGAACTTGAAAATCATATTTTTCAAAACATCTATCTATCTATCTATCTATCTATCTATCTATCTATCTATCTATCTATCTATCTATCTATCTATCTATCTATCTATCTATCTATCTATCTATCTATCTATCTATCTATCTATCTATCTATCTATCTATCTGTATATCTGTCTGTCTGTCTATCTATATCATCTTTCTGTCTGTATATCTGTCTGTCTATCTATCTGTATATCTGTCTATCTATCTGTATATCTGTCTGTCTGTCTGTCTGTCTGTCTATATATCATCTTTCTGTCTGTATATCTGTCTGTCTATCTATCTGTATATCTGTCTATCTATATATCTGTATATCTGTCTGTCTATCTATCTATCTGTATATCTGTCTGTCTGTCTATCTATATATCTATCTATCTATATCATCTTTCTGTCTGTATATCTGTCTGTATATCTGTCTGTCTGTCTGTCTATCTCTCTGTCTGTCTGTCTATCTATCTATCTATCTATCTATCTATCTATCTATCTATCTATCTATCATCTCTCTATCTGTATATCTGTCTGTCTGTCTATCTATCTATCTATCTATCTATCTATCTATGTCTGTCTGTCTGTCTGTCTATCTATCTATCTATCTATCTATCGTGTGACTGATGGGTAGTGGCGACATCTTGTGGCTTGTGTTCTCAGTAACTTTCATCGCTTTATTTCTTCTTTTTGCCGTTATTTTTTTTTTTATTACAGTTTTTCTCAGTCGCTTTGGTGCATTTCTCACATCACTATTTACATTTGCACAACAGTTAGTTCAACCTCCACAACATTTAGTCATTTGTGCACATTATAGTAGTAGTTTCTCATTCCTTCGAACAAATTGCAAATGCTTTTGGACATGCATCAATTTCTTTCATACAACTCTCTGCTGTTTTATAACATTATAATTTGATTATGTCACGTCAGTCAAAATTAACTATACTTGTGAATGCTCAATAGTCATTCCATATAAAACTAATAGTCCTCATTTCATTGCTTGAGTCATGTTGAACTAGTTGTCAAAATCTGTCAAGCAAATTTTACACATTTTTTTTTTTTTTTTTTAAATCTTTTTTTTCCCCTGAAAATGTCTCCTAAATTGAACAATTTCAATTTAGGTGAATCTCAACTTTCACTGATGAGAAGGGGTGTGTGAAGCATTAGTTGCAACCAATGATAAGCCACTTCTCTACAATCACTGTCAGAGCAGAATCCCATAAACCCCCATTTTACAAGCATATATGAACCAAGCAAGCAGGATATAGTGTGTACCATTTCTACAATACTGTGACACAGAAATGGAAGGTCGCTGTGATGTAGATGAAATTATGTGGCCAGACAGAGAGGAACATCTGGATGTGCATGAATGATTACAGTACTATGTATGTTGTATGTTCAGTTCCAATATGTACTGCAATATTGTTTACAGTTGTGCACAGCTCTACCCAAAGGGAGTTTATGTTTGTTGAAATAAGGGTGCATTTTTTCTTTTGCACAATGCTGTGAACAAATTAGAATTGAAAAGAGCATATGCAGTAAAATGTGAAACATACATATTCAGTGTCTTGTACTCAGTTACCTCACTAAATACAGTAATGTGTAACTTTACTGTATTTTTCAAATGGCTGTGCAAATAGTAGGCCTATATAGTGCTGTCTTGAGCATTTTCAGGTAGTGTCACCAAGATCTGACTTTTTTGCATTGGAAAACATTGACAGAGTAAACTGTCATAATGAAAACATGACAAAACCATTTGAATATCTTGTTCATAAACAAAGGTGTCAGGACTTTTCATCTTGATGACACTGACACTTTCATTGACATAAATACTTGCTTTTGAGGAATGACCTATCCATTTTGAGCAAGTGACATGCTTTTGCAGGTTATCAACTAGGTTTTGCAGTTTGTACTAATTGTTTTGACAACTGCATTAACTGTTGTGCAAATGTAAACAGTGATGTGAGAAATGCACCAAAGCGACTGAGAAAAACTGTAAACTATTTCACATTTTTAAAATAAGTATAAAATCAAAAGGTTAGTAATATCGATAATAGTGACATGATAGTGAATATACAAATATACATTTGTTTGTATATAAGAATATACAAACAAATGTATGTGGCATATGTATAGTTTTGGTGTAGTACTAGCTGTTCTGGATAGAAGAAAATTATAATTAAGAAAGAAAAATAAGAATAGAAAAAGGGTGAGAGAAAAAGGATTAATTATTGGTTAAATCATGATGCTCTCATTTCTTATGTTCAATAAGTTTCGTTGCTATGCGTGACAGCAACGCTGCACCTGACTATTTGATTGATTCTGATTGGCTAATTGAAGCCGGTTTAGCCAATAGAACTGTCGCTCGAGACCGCAAACGCTTCGCGGGTACAGTGGTGAAGAAGACACGGGCGAGGTTGCGCGAGCTTCTCCGAGACATTTATGTGAAAGAGATTGGCCCGTCGTGGGGTTGACGTCTTTAATTTATTATCACAATAAATCATTTGATTAATCAGAACAATCGTGAACAATTTATATTTATAATATTTATATCATAAGTAATTTATAGAGAGAGGCCCCTGCCAGCAGAGTTCATTGTCAATGGAGGTAAGAGAGCTTGTTGTTCTGAGGGAAAACTTCTGGCTAGTTCACTTTTTCTGTCTGCTTGTAAAGTTAACTTGGTTACCGACCGAATACAGATTACGAAGTGTACACATAGATTACCCAATTCAAATATTCATTAGCATAGTAAGAAAAGTAAAGGGCAATGCTATCCACTCATGTTTAACTGCAAGGAGAACGGATATGTCGAAAGAAAATCCGCACAAGGCCTCATTTGAGCCGATTTAATGTACAAAAAGTCACTTAGATAATTATACATCATGGACATTTGTGTGTTTGTCGTGTCATTATTGTCCATTTTTATATAGTATATTTTTTACCCTTATGCTTTATGAAATTATTCTTCCCTTTACATGAGCACATCAGTCATATTAATATAATTTTCTAATGTGTTTAAGGTTAATAATGCAGTGAAAAGCAAAATTAATGTGGATACAAATGGAGCAAGACCGGCCTTTGATCGATTTCATAGTTCAGGACCAGACTCCTACTTTTCCACCTATAGGCCTCAGGTGAGAAAACCTTCATAATGTCGTTCAAAATGTCATTACATCATAAATACATTTTTAAAAGAATACTGTTATGATTTTAGAATATCGATTTGCCATTTTACCTTTCACCTATTCATCAAGGGAAAGTATGCAATTTGCTTGTATGTCTCAATGTCTAGTAACTGGAACTTAGCTGTTATTTAGATAAAGATGTCAGATGTCAGTCTCTGCCTTAAAAGACCATATGATTTTCAATGTCTTTCCAAATATTGATGGGTATTTTTACCCACCCACTTTTTTCGTTTTTGAAAATATTTTTAAATATATAATTTTTTATCCAATTTACTGCCTCCCTATGTGCCTTTCATCAGCAAATGCTGTGTTCTTCAATTGCAGAATAATTTCAGTGATAGCGGATTCTTCAATTCGTTCTCGGACAGAGCGATGCAAGACTGCGCACCACTACCTTATACAGTTTGGCCAACTCAGGAAGACTGTAAATCAGTGGATTGGCCTCAAGTCATGCCCAATAGCAGGTTTTTTTTAATTTTTAAACATATTAAAGGATTAGTTCACCCAAAAATAAAAATAATGTCATTAATTACTCACCCTCATGTCGTTCTACACCCGTAAGACCTTTGTTCATCTTCTGAATACAAATTAAGATATTGTTGATGAAATCCGATGGCTCAGTGAGGCCTGCATAGATAGCAATGGTACTTCCTCTCTCAAGATCCATAAAGGTACTAAAAACATATTTTAATGTGAGTACAGTGGTTCAACCTTAATGTTATAAAGTGATGAGAATTTTTTTTGTGTGCCAAAAAACAAAACAAAACAACTTTTTAACAATCAGTGATGGCCGATTTCAAAACACTGCTTCATGATGCTTCTGAGCTTTACGAATCGAATTAGTGCTTCGGAGCGCCAAAGTCACTTGATTTCAGCAGTTTGGCGGTTTGATAGGAGATCCGAATCACTGATTCAACTCAAAAGATTCATAATGCTCTGAAGCAGTGTTTTGAAATCGGCCATCACTAAATATAGTCAAAAATTTTGACGCACAAAAAATATTTTCTTCACTTTATAATATTACGGTACAACCACTGAACTCACATGAACTGTTTTAAATATGTTTTAGTACCTTTATGTACCTAATAAGAAGTTTCATTGCTGTGAATGCAGGCCTCACTGAGCCATCAGATTTAATCAAAAATATTAATTTGTGTTCTGAAGATGAATGAAGGTCTTGCGGGTGTGGAACGACATGAGGGTGAGTAATTAATGACATTATTTTCATTTTTAGGTGAACTAACGCTTTAATAAAACTGTGTTTGGAAGCAACTGGAAGTTCTATATTAACAGTGAAAGGGTTTGTTGTTAAATATTAATGTTTATCTTGCATAGAAATCTAATAGATGCCAGTAATTGTGGGAGTGAGGCTGATCTTTATGGATTAGTGTCAGACATCTTGGAAGAACCAGATTCACTGGACCCATACTCCTCATACGTCTCAGAGAAGTAAGTCCATCTTGATTTATGTATCAGAAATTAAAATGTAAAGCTAATTATGTGAAAAATAGCTCATTTCTGATTCAAATGACTTTAGTAAACTTTAGACTTTAGTGTTTAATATAATTTTTTAAGACATGCAATTAACATATTGAGGGAACTGCGTATACAATATAACAATATAAATTCACTAATAAAGGATGTAAAAACTGTAATGAGGGGGTTTTCTCCATCACAGACTGATAAAACAGAAATATGTAGTGACTTTTGGGTGTTAAATCTAGGGCTGCAACTGACTATTATTTTGATAATCGATTAGTTGGCCGATTATTTTTTTCCCGGTTAACCGATTACATACTAATTTGATTTATTTTGATTTTATTGACAAAAAAAACAACACTATTGCACATCCTGCCCAATGCACTTCAAACAAATGGGCCAACTGAATGCTATGAAAACATACAGTAATTTATTACACTACCTATCATAATAAATAGGGATGCACCGATCCGATATTCAGATTGGTATCGGCTCTGATACTGAGATTTTTGCCGGATCGGGTATCGGCCAGACGGGACCGATCCAAATCCGATACTGTGCGTGTACTATTCTGTGTTATTGTTAAGCTCCACAAAAGGCACAAAAACATTAAAAAGCACCATAAAGTTTCTGTGCACTATATTCCAAGTGTTCTGAAGACATTCCACAGTTTAATTTGAGGTACAGGTAAATATTTAAGTTGTTAAATTAAAGTTCACGTAAATGCCTCCCTCTGCTGCGTCTGTCAGTCATTCTCCATTCAGCATTAGACTGCGTGTCGCGTTCGGTTACGACAGTCAACACAATGAAACTCTCTCCAAGATGATTCAATGTTTCTATTATTATACTTAATTAAGACACCGGTAATACAATACGCATCATCAATATATCTTCACTTTGTGCTTTGAAATTTTCACTGCGGAGCGCTGTGACTCCATGATGCTTCAAGCGCATCATTCTGCACACGGGATGCGCATAAGCGCTTTGTGCCGCTCTGTATGGGAGCTGTTCATATTATAACACTTTTGCGCAATGAAATATTGTTAATAGCATTTTTTGTTCTGTCCTATCTATCATATGTTGCTGCATCATTTTAATTTTTATATTTTAATGTTAGACATTTAATAGCTTCTGATTTCGTCCACATTTTCATATTTATTCACAAACTTATAGGATAAACAAATAGGCCTAGGCTATGCATTTATTTATATCATGAAAAGAAAGTATTATGAAAAAAAAGTTAAAGTCTGTGTCACTTTTTAGTTTTCATCTTGAACACTTTTTGAGGATCGTGAGTGAACGCGATCATCTCTTCCTCTTTACTACTTTACAGAAGGAAATAAACATGAAAATCAAAAAATATGTTGAAAGTTGCAGTAGCTTACCGAAATCTTTATCACGTCAGTTCAATCAGTGTTGTAAACAATGTCACGTATACCTCAGAAAAGCCAGAAACGATCGTTGAACATAAACTTATAGTAAGCAGAAAATAAAGAAAAATAAGACAAACTATTTAAAACAAACGAAATGGATTAGAAACTTAATTATGTAAGCATAAGTATTATAATATATAATAAAATGGACAAACTGGGTGCGTGTAATCAAACGCATCGTTTTCATTTTATTCTGGAGACTGAACTCGCGCTCTGCTGCCACACTGGAGCGCACTCGCCACCTACTGGACAGGGGTGGGAATTACAAGTTGCATCAGCCTCAGTAATCTGTCAAAATGACGGACAGGCTGCAGATTTTTTCCGTCACTGATAAAAAAATCCATCAATGACGGAAAATTTTCGGTTAACGCGACCTTTGAGATTATATATTATATACACGCCACAATACCGCCGGTGACACTCCACGACTGTGGTGGCGCGGTTGTCATGCCGACCGTCACAGCCCTAAGTGAGGCATACAGTTTATTAGCACTTTTCTTATAACTTGAAGATCGGATCGGATCGGTATCGGCCGATACTGAATCCCAGGTATCGGTATCGGAAGCGAAAAGGGCGGATCGGTGCATCCCTAATAATAAAGAGAGAACACAAATATTTTAGGAATCTTTAAAAAACTAAAAATGGTATTACCATTTATTAGGAAAATAACAAACTGAAACAACTAGTTTAATAATTGAAATAGTTTATAAATAATATTTACACATAAATCCCAAAAAAACTTAACAGTCTCTGTTGTTATTGACTGTAATTGGGCATCTGAAAAAAACAACAACTATGGCCACGTACACACTGTAAGTTTCAGGAGTGACAACCGCATTTAAATGCGGGAGTGAATCCCCTAAATTATCGTAACGTGTGTACGGAACACGACTCACTCTCGAAAATGCGATGATTGACAGCTTGGAAACCATAGTCTCTAGTGTTTGGTATCCGTTATTGTGACCAAAGTAATATTAAAGTGACAAAACACTTGTTATTTTCAGCAATTTAACTAAACACACTAACACATTCAACGGAGACGTCATGTTTTGTTTATGCGTGTACAGCCTGTTTCACACAGAGCACGCTCTTTGTGTTGCCATGGTCACTCATTATAAATGTTTTTGGGCTTGTTGTTTAAGCTCGTCTCATAAAACGAACGGGTTTATGAAGTTATTAAAGTGAGCAGACATGAATCGTGATATTTTGGTCCTATTTTCAGCATAAAGCATGGATTTATTTTGGTTTATTATGGGCTTATTCTTGTTTACTGTTTTCTAGCAAGATCTGGCAACTAAAATGAGAAAAGGCTTGTGCTTTCCCTGTGATTCACCGCACATATAGAAGAGAGACATCTCCGATGAAGGTTAAAAAACGTCATTAACAACTAGTTGTTGAGTTCGGTTCCGTACACACTGCATAGAATTTCTGTAAATGCGGTTGTCACTACCTGTATTTTTCGGGAGTTAATACGGTTGTAGAATGCAGTTGTCACTCCAGTATTTTACTGAACTGTGTGTGTACAGAATGCAATTAAGCACTAAAAGGTGAACTGACAACCGAATTTAGCTGGAGTGTGTATGTGGCCTAAGAAGTGTTTTAGTTTTTCCTGCCTTTCTTGTAAAACAGTAAAATCAAAAATGTATGGATAACAACAATAAATATATTGTAGCTTTAGAAATACTGGAGTAACTAAAGAGCTTACACATACTGATGGTTTAATCATTACAGAAACATGAAAAATAATTTTAGTAATCACCAATACTGATAGTTTATGCTGCCCTGACCTGTGGCACAAACCATACATTGGGTATCAGATGTCTATTAATTTTAGCACTGTATATAGTGAATATAGTTTAAATCTCTATTAAAAATGAAGATGGTAATAAAGATAATAAAGAAAAACACAAACTCAGTGTTAACCAACAGGCAAGATAAATGTTCTGCAGGAACACACACGTTCACTCTGGACACAATCACCTCTTACTGTCATTTCTTTATCCTGTAAATAGGCTATAAGAAACGTCTTACATTTATTTTCAATTAGTTCTCCCTTTACAGTTACTACTATCATAGAATACTTGAATGACATGTCGACTTTTAAAATCTAAATTTAACTTTAAACAACAGATATTTCAGCAAAATTAAGATTTTTGCGCTGAATATTAATTGTCTCCCTCTCTGCCGCATTCCGTCTGTCTGACGCAAAATGGAAATGCTCATGTAAATCTGTAACATATACAGATAGGATATAGCCGTAGAATGAATGTTTTGCGCCGAGCATGCACATGCATTTGTCAAAGCGCCTGACACGGCAAGCCATTACGCTAATGCATTAGCTTGAAGCTTAAAATAAAGGATTCTAATGTTTTGATCAGCTTTGATCTCGTACCTTTCCCACAGCAGCTCACTCTGTTTCCTCCACTATTTTTAGATGAATTTCGGTCCATAGAAATGCCTGTAATTTGACGCAACTGGCGGAAGTCTTCTGTGCACGGTGGGCGGAGCCAACTAATCGATAATGAGAATCATTGTCAATGATTTTCATTATCGATTATTATCGAATAGTTGTTGCAGCCCTAGTCAAACCATATAAATGCTCTTGTAGCTTAAAAAATGAGCATATGTTAAACATTTAAAAAATTGTTTTGTGTTAACGTGTTATGACAGTTTTAGTAATTTCATCATTTAATCCAAACATTCACCAGCTTTCTTTAAGCTTGTTGCATGAAATGCATGAACTTGATGTATAACAAAATTTTTATATATATTGTTTGCTGTTTAGAAAGTTACCATCTAATCTGAAAGGTGTCTGGTCTCCAAACTTACCAAGAGAGGATAGCATGCAGTACCTAAATAATGAGGTGCAGATGCCGCCCATTTCTGGATTCCCATCAAACCAGATTTGTCCTAAACCCATCACCAATGTCTGTCCTCAGACAGCAATCAGAGAATCTCATCAGTGGGCAGAACTTCAGAATTTCAATGGTTTTGATTCTTGTTCACCTCCCTGCAATTTCACCTCCTGTAATGGAAAGGCTGATGCATACTGTCCTCAAGATCTCCCTCGCCCCCCAGGCCTGAACACACCCCCAGCGTTACGCTCTAACCTCTACCAGACCAGGGCAGGTAAACCTGAGTATATTACACCCGAGAAGGATGAAGAATACCGCAGCACCACTAACTGTCTGTCTGATTATATAAACACAGTCAACAACTTCTGTTGCCCTCCACAAAAAATGGATGAGTCCTATTTCAGTTCATCTCATGAATTTTCAACTGTAAGCAAAGATAAACTGAGAAACACCCAATCTTTCTCTGTGCAGGATGTCAGTAAACTGGCCTTTCTCTTGGCAGAGCAGGATATGAACTACTGCAGAGAATCCACTCAGAATGGGCTTTTAACTCAGAGAAATCCCGAGGAAATCATGGCAGAGCAGAAGAGTTATCCTTTTCAAAGGATGTCAGAGCTTATTACTCAAACACCAAATTTTAAGAGAGAGGTGACCCGCAACCATTTGGAGCAAATAGGATCTAAAGCGGAGGATATAAAGACTCTTTTACAAAATCATTATTCTACAAATGAATTTTCAGGGTTTGCGCCACCTAAACCTTATTCATCTACTGTCGCACCTTCAACCTTGCACCCAAACAAAGAAGCCATTCCGATAGGAAGCAGCACAGCTCAAACCGGTGTAAAGCAGTTCCAGCCTGTCCAGTCAAACCATTATCAAATCCAAGCTAACATTTCAGCAAAGACCAACAGCAACAATGGATCACATAGGTTTGCAAAGCTCGCATCCACATCAGGAGCTTTTCCATTACTTCCTTCTCAGCAGTTGTTCCGGACTGCAGCGAGAGTCCCGGCTGATTTGAGTCAAGGGAATGCAGTAAATCAGCATGGTGCAATAGGCCAGGTTAGTCTTGAAAGTTTAAGGAAGGGAGTAGGAAATGTGGACGTTACGGATTTTGACTTCCAGCTAGAGAACAACAGGTCGTCGGCAGGCCTTATGGTCGATGGGCATTTTAGTCAGCGATTAAGCATGAAACCCAAACTTCCTGGTTTCCTGACAGAGGCAGACAAAAAAACAGGACTCCTGCAAAGTCCATACCAGGGGCTGGGCAGTATGTATGGAGGACAAATGAGATACAACGGAGTTAGCTCAAACTCAGCCAAAGCCACTCCATCACAACTTTTCCCTTTCCAGTATCAGATGGGTGATCTCAGAAAACGTGCACGCCACCCAATGCAGTCGCAACCCCCACTGCCCTACTGCTCTATGCCCCTCGTCGACAGGAATGAAGGTCAGCCTGATGGAGATATTTCACCCTTTAGCCCCTACCTACAAGAATATATTGGGCTAAGCCAAGCGTCAGGAGATGGGTCATTTCCAGGGTTTCTATCTGCCATGAGTTTGCCCAAGTTTGGCAAGGCACTCGGAAGCCCCAACAGTCAGCTACACTTTTACCTGGAGGAATGTTACGAGCAGTGGAGGATGCTGGAAAGAGAGAGAAAGAATGTAAGTGTGATGTTCTTGAGAACATCATATATGAATTTTCAGGTATTATAGCCAGAACAGTGCCTTTTTTTAGGAAAATAATTTATGGATTACATTACTACTGCTTGTTAAATTTCCATGTAGTGTGCAGACCGACCTATTTTTAATTCATTATGTAATGTTGTATTTTTTCTGACAGGCAGAAGCTGTTCTTACAAAGACTTACCCAGGAAAGCATGTGTCTTTGGTGTCCAGTAGCGTTTTACACAGAATGCCTCCAAACCCATCCAGAGTGGACAGGCTCATTGTAGACCAGCTGCGGGAACAAGCCAGGGTCAGCTTTCTGTCCAGTGATTTTTTTATTTATTTATTTATTATTATTATATTTTTTTTTATAAAACTCTAGCAGAGGGTTTTCTAACAGGGGGCCACAAGAGGGTGCTAAGCAAGTCTGCCAAAAATTCAGAGGAAAAATAGTGTAAAAATGTCTGAAAAATAAATAAATAAAATAATAATCATTAAAAATAAAATGTATTTGACATTTGACTAAATATTATGAAATCATGAAAGAATAATCACAATGATTTTAATCTGTTGGCATCCATAGTTTTATGTTGTCTTCAGAAAGTAAACATTTTTATACATATTTATCATATTTTTATTTTTTACTTTATAAATGTGTCTTTATATGACATACACTGTATAATTGATATATATCACATATACTATCATATTTGGGAGTACATGGTATGAAAATGTTTTCTTTTTTAACCCTGCTTTTGCATATTTCGATACTTTGTGATCTTATATTCTAGAAATAAATTGACATTGATTCAGACTATAGTTACAGATGAGATGAATTTTTCATATTATAATTCAAAATTGCTTTGTGTTTGTAGGTGGCAGGTTTGCTAGGCAAGATGGAACAGTTGCGGAGTTTTCCGCTTCATGCTAATATTGGATCAGCATTGGACAGGCATCTTGAGGTCATCTACATCACTCAGGCACGCCGCAAGGACGAGTTCATCAATGCTAGCAGCAGACAGAGGCAGCAGGCGGCCTTCTTTAGAGAGGACAGGGGTTAGTGATCATGCACTATAACAAAAGCAGGAAGTACACATCTTGTGTAAATTAGTGTGAAGATACAATCCAAAGAAAGTGGAAGATGACAGGGAAATATGTCCTACTCTACCTGTTGCTTAGTTAGTCTAGGTGTATCTTGTGGCAATATAATGTGTATTACAAGGTGAAATAATGAAAGCTAATGGAAATAAAATAATCCCAACCTATTATATTATAAAGTATTACGTTCAGTAATTCTTTGATGTTTTTTACCCAGAGTAGATTATACCTTCTACACATTCTTCCTTAACTTTCTTATCACACTATTTCTTTTGTATTTCAAATCTCACAGAGATAATTCTGCTGGCTTCTGCTGTGAAGGACATGTGCAGCAGCACCAGAAAGGCCCGAACTGCTCTTTGGTGTGCATTACAAATGACTTTGCCCAAAACAAGCGGTTACCTAGAGGAGGGACACGCGAAAGGTGCCTGCTCCCCTTTAGGCCCAGAGAGTCCTGAGCAGAGCAGTTTGGAGAGAGCACTAACTACCCTGTGATCACTTTCTGGCAGGTATAACAGTCTTTGTGTGTGTGTTTTCCGACACAAAGTAATATCGATCTAACCTGTCCAAAAAGGCATAAGAGGTGATAGAATTGCATTTTTAGAGGAATGAATGAGTTATTTAAGTTATTCCACTATAGTGATACGTTAGGCTCAGTTGTGGGCAGCAGATGGAATTCCAGTTCATTAATATTTATCAGTCTTCAGTGAAAAACACCAATCAGATTATAATCAAATTCTCCAAATTACATAGAATTATGGCAGTAAGATCAGTATTCAGCTATTTGTCCAAGGACCCCAGAAGAACTGCCAGTAAAAACAAGGCTTTTTGAGAGAGTATGAAAGATTGATTCAACAACTGTCACAGTAAGAGAGATGAAATCAGAAGAAGGACCTTTTAACTGGCTAATGTTGATAATGGTACAGAATGTGCGGCAAGAGTAAGATCTGTGGCTTTGGAGGATAATGGGATATTTTTGCCCAGTTGACAAAAAAAAATTATAAATAGTTACACAGGAAACAAAAAAAAAAATATTTGTGTTACAGGTTTTTTGTGAGTTTAATTATTGTCTCCTACAACCTACTCAAAATACTCAGAAGGTCTTCTGATACACACTTCTGACAAAATCAAAAACAGTATTTATGACCAGCAGGACGTGTTCTAGTTGTCCTGTTATTTTTATTTACTTATTTATTTGTGCTTGATCTTCTTGTCAGCACCTGGTTTTTAGTGGTCTCACTGGATAAGCAATGACAATCACAAATCTCTTCTAAATCTGTCTGTTTTCTGAAAATCTGAATGCGATTTTATTTATTCGCAATTTATCTAAATTCGCTAGTTTTCAATGTGTATGTGGTCAATCTGTCTGTGATGTAACTCTAATTTGAGGATATATTGAGTTGCTGAGAATAACATCATTCATGGACTGAAATAAATGAACAACCTGTTACCTGCGAATGTTACAGACTGACACTGTTCATATGACTTGTGCTTGTACTGTTTTGTTTCATTGCCCTTGCTTTTGTTCAAGTTTAACAATTAAAATAACACAGCAGTGAAGTCCCAGAACTCAAAGACTGGTGCATAAAACTATTGTTTATTTAATTAAACATTGATCCAAAATACAGTAATCAATTAATGTTGCTGTAAAAAAAAAAAAAAAAGCAGATCTTGGTCTTTATCAAATGAAACCACTTGTAAAATAGAAAAGCTGCAGTATATTTTACTGAATTTTTCTGTTCACTTGGAATAATGTTTTAAAAGAACAGTGTCACTAAAAACAGCTGGTTGGCTAAATAATGAAAAGCCATTTGTAAACAAGTTCCTTACTCTCATTCAGTCCTGAAAATCCTAAATATTCACCCAGAAAATTAACCCCCGGTTTCACAGACAAGGCTTAAGCTTAGTCGCAGGTTTGAGCTGTTTTAACTAAAAGCAACTTGCACTGATAGATCTTAAAATGTCAGTGCCATTGTTTTGTCTTAAGATGCACACCAGTAATATTTCTTTTTCAAAGGCATGTTTATAAAAGCTACTTGAATATCCTAATTGAACCAAGGCATAATCCTGGCTTTATCTAAACTCTGTTTGTGAAACCAGGCCATATTTTTTTCTCAAATCAAGCAGTTTGGGCTCAACAGATTACAGAATATCATAATTTCTGAAGAGTGTAACTCACTAGGTGATTTGCATTATAAAATCATTTGGATGTTTTTCAAATGTTGACCCCTGAATATGGTCAAGAATCAGATTTGACCTTATAACATTTAAATTGTATTGATATAAAGAAAAGCAGAGCAGTGTTTGGACAGATGAGAACAGAATGTTCAACAGTTTCACCAGTCATCAGTATTCAAGAGTTTGAGCTCTTATTGCATAAATGGAAGATTCATTCTGATGTTCCTTTTGGACAAACTGAATATGGGATAAAAAAAGCATCTACCAATGGCCTGGCAACATCCCATTTAAAACAGCACCTTGTGGCTGTGGTATAAAACCTACATATGACACCAAGAGTAATAGATAAAAGGACTACATTACATTCTCTGTGACTCAAGTTGACTGGTCACATTAGTCAAGAGTGAACACGTTCATTTACACAGCTCAATTTATTGTACCAATTTTGGGATATTTTAGCATACAAAATGTTAAATATTGTTGCTCTGATTAAAGAATGTTCAAATCACCTGATCTTACAAGCAAACAGACAAAGTTTTAAAGATATTAGTTTGCCTACAGTGCAATCCATTGTAGTATATGAGAAGGCAGTCTACAAGGTATTGGCACAATATGTAGCAGCTTTCAAATGAACAGTTGTCAATTGATATATATGCACACACATACCCTTCTTACTTTAGGATCATCTCTTAGGTTCAGTGTCCTACAATAAAAATAAACCACAACTGAGACAGAAATATCCACCACACTATTAGTTTGAGCAAAAAAAAAAAAAAAAAGAAATTGATTAGCAGTTATGTTTCTCTGTCTTTGGGTTGTCTCTGAGCCCTCTCCATATATTGCTACATGACAAGAAGGCTTCAGTTGGTTTCAGGTTGTTCTGAAAAAGCTTGTGAGCTGAATAAATATAGATATATTTTTGTATCTTGAGTTACTGTTTAAAAAAAATGGCTGGAGTGCTACTAAGCAGCAGCTTACGGAAAACGTATAAAACAGGTTCACAGGTTATTTGAAAGTCCCTCAAGGCAGTAAGAAGAGGAATTATGCTGTTTTTAGACAAGCATGATAGTTATCTGCTGTTAAATGTTAAAGAGAATCTCACAGAATCATGTCCAGGTCACGTTTCACCATTCAAAAAAAAAAAAAAAAAAAAAAAATTTATATATATATATATATATATATATATATATATATATATATATATATATATATATATATATATATCAAGCCTTGCAACATATATATATATACACACACACACACACACAAGGAACTAATTATTACAACGTGGCTATGATTTAGTAAAACAAGAGAATGAATTAATAAAATGTTGCTGTATTAGTAAGTAAAATTAGAAATTAGTAAGATGTTTTGTATAACCACATTATTTTAATTACTATTACACTTTACAATTTAAGTATTTTTCAAATAGAATAATGAGAATTGGGTCTTTAAACAAAATAAAAATATATAAATTTTAGGGTTGAAATGTGACCTGAACATGTTTTTGATAGTTTTGTGTGATTTACCCTTAAATAAGTAGCACAGCAGTCAGCACCTGTAATAAATCTGAAATCAATGTGTATAACAGAGATATAATTCTCACCCAGTTTGCTGGTTTGTGATTAGTTTTGTACAAGACGAGAAAACAGCTTTTTAGGCCCAACATTACCTGTCAATAAACTATATCAGACCCAAAACTGGATATGGATGCATACATTGTTGGTTGGGACATTGTCTGCTGAGGTCTCATTGTTTTATCTCTTCTAGGTAAATGACCTTGGCATTATATATAGTCTGCAAAAGTTTTTCTATTTCCCCTCTATCTCTTGCGCTCTCCCTTCTGTGTGCGTTTCTTCTCTTTGTCCTTGCGTTCCTGCTTGGCCAGCTTGTCTTTCTCGCGTTGCATCTTGTCCTGTTCTTTCTTCTTCTGTGCGTCCTCTCTGGCCTGGTCACGCTGCTGTTTGCGGCGGTTTAAAACATCCTCGACATTGGTGTTTTTGAACAGGGCTGGGGCTGGCAGTGAAGGGAACAGTTCATAATACAGATATCTAATCTAAACAATGTAGATCACACTGCAGCTGTTCCTACAACAGTACTAGACACTAAACAAGTACTTATACACTTTGAACATAACCAGAGCACAGATCTTCTCCTAGAGTGATTGTTTTTATTACATAGTAGAGTGATACTATGTAATAAAAAAAAAAAAAAAAAAAAAAAATATATATATATATATATATATATATATATATATATATTTTTTTTTTTTTTTTTTTTTTTTTTTACATAGTATCACAGTGGAGCGATGCTGTGTAAAAAGGATACATTTTTCCATCGGTATTCCCACTGCAGCTTGTTCCTCCATCTCATCTTCAGTACAAACGTTAAGGAAACTGCTCCACACTGGATCAGCTGAACCGTGAGCTTGAGAGAGACTGAGTGATGATTTGTTCTCAACAGGGTGTCATGGAAATCAATATAGTATACAACAGAAATGTATTGAAAGGATATTCTTCCTCATCTGTTACATGAGCATACTGAGCCAGTAGAGCCTCTTTCTCTTCTTGGCCTCTTCTGACACCTCCTTCTGTTTGACCACAATCTGTGCCTGCTTCTCTATCAGACTGGCAATGGCCTGAACCTCATCTGAAATCAGAAAAAAACAAGACCACCTCACAATTTTACAAAAACAGTGGCTGAAAAAAGAAGAAGATCCAAATTGATTAAAAAAGTATTGTAAAATAACATAGATGGTTTCTCTACAACAAAAGAAATTTGATTTTTAAGTACTATCAAGAACATGTACACTACCATTCAAAAGTTTGGAGTCAGTAAGTTTTTAAAGTTTGTTGCCCATAATGCTGCATCTGTTTGATCAAAAATGCAGTAGAAAGGGAAATATTGTAAACTATTGTGACAATTTATTACTTTTCTATTTAATATATTTAAAAAGTAATTTTCTGTAACATTACTCCAGCCTTCAGTATCACATTCAGAAATCATTCTAAGATGATGATTTGCTGATCAAAACTGATCAAAACAATTGTGCTGCTTAATATTTTTTGAGGAAATCTTGATGCATTTTTTTCAGGATTCTTTGATGAATAGATAGCATGCATTTGAAATATATATATATCTTTACTGTCACGTCTGATCAATTTACTGCATCCTTAAAAATGTGCATATATTGATCAGATGTGACAGTAAATATATTTATAATATTTAAAAAAATTATATATACACACTGTATATACTGATATATATATATATATACACACAAATATATAATGTTCTGCCATTTAATTACAATAAATATTGAATGGAGACAAATGCACCACACTGCAGTATTAAACTGGTATATGGGGTAAATGTGATTCATCTTTTCCTACCCTCCGTCTGATTCTTCGCTGCAGATCTTCTGCCACACTCAGTCCAGTGTTTTAGGATCTGCTGGCAAACCTCCTCAAGCGTGTCTTCTTCCTGTGAGAATAAAGTGACCTGTTTACCAATGCAAGTCTAACACGTTCATGGAAACGACTGTATTTTAATGGTTACACTGACTTCCCACTATAACACAGATCTACCTTTGCACACACCTTATGTAAACCTACATCCAAACATAGTTTCCGACATAAAGGGCAAACGTGAAATCAAGTTACACATGTTCGATTATTTATTGAGTTAATAAACCGGGGAATGGCAACAAGCGTTTGATCAAGTGTCACCCTTTAATTGCTCGAATGGAGGGAGGGAATAAACCAATAAAATAATTCCGTTTATAACATATAAACGTATTTCGGGTTTATAATGAGTTGGTCTTAACAATGCTTAAAGTTGACAATATTCACAACAGCAGAGCCACTCGTGTGAATGATCTTGACAGCTGAGTTGAGCGTGCGAGTGTCATGCGCGTGCACTGACCAGAAAAGCGGAGAGAATGCCCTGAAGAGCATCCTTCTGCTCTTCATCATTGTCCTCTTCCTGAAGCACTCCGAGTATATATGCCCCGTAAACTTCTCGGTCTACTTCAAGGGAGTCCAACCGCTCGTTCAGCCAGTTTTCAAACTCCCCGGCGATTTGGTGGGGCGCCGCCATCTTGACTGGCTGGGGTCCTGATAGTGAGGCGGGATGTCCGCACAGAATGCCAGACACAAATGCGGTACACTAACTTTCAAATGAAGCCTTTTCTTCTCATTGTTAATATATGTATCTTTAATTTGCGATAAAAAAGCATCAATACACATACTTTTCAATGCGAAAGAATTAGCGAACTATTTCATTATTTACATTTAATACTTGCGTTTTGATATAGATTCGATTTAGGTTGATATTCATATAAGTGAGTGCCGCGAACTGTATTAGGTGTCGTCTGAGAAGCTTATTTAAATGCTCATAACTTTAATCGCATCATGTTTTAAACACGCCTTACTTGTATACACACGTCCTGCTATGCCGCAACATGAGAACAATACAGTTGATTTTAAAACCAGAGCTCACCACTAGAGGACAGTAGCTGCCAATGTACTACTTTGCTGGCGACTGAAGTCACAGGTGCATGTCCGGATCCAGGTAAAGAAATGTTGGATAGCTACTGCATTTCAGGTAGTGCTTTTTTTCTCTTTTTCTTTTTTTTTTCTTTTTTTGTTTTGTTTTGTTTTTGTGTGTGTGTGTGTATTTTAGCAAGAGATTAACACATTTTATGTGGTGTGCACAATTATATGCCTTGGGAATCATAATAAGAGTTGAAACAGTCTATAAAGGCATCATATATGCTGAGGCCTAAACCTATTGTATGGTGTGCTTGAGTTTATGTTCAATGAACTGCGTATGTAGGTCTGCATAACAGTGTGTTCATGCTTAACCATATAAAGCCTACTGTATCATATTTGATACATGAATTTCTAAGGCCTCTAAAATATCAACATGATAAAAACTTTGCTTAAGAACCCGTTGTATATAATCTAAAACATGCCTTCTGCCCCCTGATTGATAGGTCATGCTTTTCTGTAACAGGTAAAAGGCCTTTTAGTCTGACTAAAATGTCTGTGCTACACATGCCTTTTTGCTGTAAGAATAACGTTTTGAATATTTATTTGTATAACTCTCAAACATAGTGTTGCAAACGTACATATTATTGGGCATGAGTGACAATTGATTTTTATATGCATTTTATGTAAGTAGTCTTATACTGTTGTAAAATTTAATTGATTTACATGGAATTTTGGGGGACCATATAAATAACAACAACAGGACAAAATAGCATTTTTTTTGCTCATTCTGAAATTAAAATGTATTTGTTTTTTCTCCTGAAAAAGTTTTTTTTATTTCTCCAGGAGATAGTGTCATATGGGCCATAAAAGTCTAATGGATCAAATATGACAAAAAAACAAAACACATATGCAGATTTTTTTATTATTATTTTAATATTTTGTCTAAAGGTTCAATAAGCTGATCCATTTTAAAATATATAGAGATTTTTTGGTCTATTATTTTGTAAGTCAGGGCTTACAGGGTTAAATCCTGGAGATTGTATCTGAAGTGGCTATTGGTGTTTACAAGTCTCTTGCGTATTCGTGCTCACTCTGCTCAACTTCAAGTGGTGAAACCTGTGGGGAAAAAATGGCATTAGGCTTTACCAATATTACTATAAGGAATAAGTTCATCCATTGAAAACAAACTAACAAATAGTTTGCACACATAAAGGAACAGTGTAATGAATTCAGCTGTATTTTGATATTAGACTTCTATTAGTTTAGTAAGAAATGTGTCCATGTATTTTTCCTATTTATTATTATGTTTGTGGCTTATATTGTTCAAACATCTGAAACTTTTTAATGACATCTCTGTGAGAGTTTTAAAAGGGATGTTTTGAAATGGTCAGGCTCTTTTAGTTTATATGAATGATATAGAGAAAATGTGATAGGGGAAAGATAAAACGTATAGAGACTGCTTGATAAGGCCATTCCCAGGCATAAGGGTCCAGGGTCGTTGGTCATGATGTTGCTTGTTGCTATGGGCCACTATTTTAAGCACTATTTTTATCAAGGGGACGCAGATTGATAGAAAGCGACAAGAGCCAGGGGCTGTGGCAGAGCGTGCGGGTGGGCATCTACATGCTCAGGTCCAAAGGCAAACACTCATGCTCTCTCCACCTCTCTCTCTGTCTCTCTTTCAAAGATCTCTATCTCCCACCACCCAACACTGAACCCCCTCCGGGACCAATACTGTGTCCTCTCTGTCAGTATTGAGGCTACCCACATCTGCATGTGACACAAACCTCCGGCCCACTTCGTGATCAGTGTGTGTGTTATTGTGTGTCGTGACTGCTTTCAGGGTGTCCTTAAAAAATATTAAAATGTATCTTAAATTTGTTAAAGAGAATAAATTACAGTATGTTTGTTGAGGTTGTAATTTGGGAATACGCCTGATTATGATTAAATATTTCTCTTCGAATTCATTTAGTGAAAAACTAAATATAAAACTTCTCTTGATTGTTTTAATCTTTATTGTATTTTAGTTATTCCATTATTTTAATCTTAGTTTAAATATTAGATGTTAAAGTGCATATAAATTAAAATAAAAGATTTTTTAAATTTTAAGCGTCTTAGAATATAAAATATAATACAAACATTTTTTCATTTTTATACCTATATAGACCTTTTACACGACAACGATGAACAAAAAAAATTTCCTTTGCGTTTTTCACATACAGAAGACAACGTTGCCAAACACGGATCCGCAGAAAGCCCAAAGTAGATCACTCTTTACGCATATGCAAGGGTCAACGTTTGTCATCAGAAGAATATGCATGTACTGTACGCGCACCACCAGATTTTCGCATATGCCCATTTAATTGTTCTTGCAGTAATTAGTTTATCCACAAGGTGGCAACCATGCCCTGGGGGCATCAATTCACAAGGTAGTCAAAGAAAAACTGCATAAACATAATAGAACAGAAAGTATTCAAGCTACAGCAACAATGAAGGCCTACATAGATGAGAGATTGTGCAAAGAAGAGGTTAGAAAGTACCCTCATTTGTACAACTCTATGCATGAAAGAATACAAAGGTCCTTTCCCAAATGGCACCCTAAACCCTCACGGTCTTCCTCTGAGTCCGCACTTTCACGACGTAATGCCGCTTTGACTGCCGGGTAAAGTCCTCTGCGTAGCTCACATGCCTTGTCCAAATACCCACACTTGCGGTCTTGGCCACTTGAGAGCTCGTGCACGCGACAGGAAGTAAGTGCACAAGACTGTCCTATGTCTTAAAAATGCCCAAGTGCAGTGCCCTTAATGCACACTAAACCCACACTATCTTGAATACCGCTTCTGAAGGCTAAACGTATCCCATCATGCATTATGTTCGGGAACTCACATGTGGCATGCCCCGAAATCGCGAGATGTCAGGAAAAACATACCACTGTAAGATAAATTAATTATATATTACATATAATTTGGTAGTAAAATATAAAGTGTTGCGCATTTTATTGATGCAAGGATGAGTAGGCTATAGTGTATTTTGTACAACATTCGCAACTGCTGTTTATCACTTAAAGAAGCACCACAATTTTAAAATGGTCTCTTCTGTTAGTTAGTGACCACTGTACAGACATTTAGAAGTGTATTTTAAAATGCAAAGTAATGAAAATAATAATTAAAAAAAAAAGAAGAAGCTGTAAATGCTTGCATTTTCAAAAGTTCTACACACACTTGCAGTCTTCACGCCCATTTGAACACTATTCATACGTCATAAGTAGACAAGTGGTCAAGTGCAAAGACCGCAAGTGTGGGTATTTGGACAAGGCTATAGTCTTGCGGGCTCAGCAGAAGTGTGCATCGAGGAGCAGCTGCAAGGGGGGCGCTCACGAGCACCCTTCTTTAAGCTTAAATGACGAATGGGACACCCTACGGTCTTATGGACTTAACGGACACACGCACACAGTGGCCATTGTAAGTTCACAAGACCAAAAGTGCACATGAAGTGTGCCATTTGGGACAGGGCCAAAGGGTTGTGACTCGTGGCGAGAGATTGCTGAACTGCGCATGTGTCGGATGCCTTGAGTTGAATGAAGTATACTTTACAAGGCTGTGCGTTTAAAGGTTCAAAACAACAAAAAATACTGTAAAGCCACTGTTAACACTGTATTTTGCATGCCAGGCCAGTAATTGGCGATGTCACTTTGTAAAGAATCACTACGCGCCTATAGACTGAACACGTAATACGCATGCACATGATGTCACTGTTTTCACATGTTTGCATTATGTTTTTATGGAGATGATAACTGTATCGTTAAGTGTATGACTGTATGAAAAGTTTGCATTTTCAGGCCCCCAAAACACTGTTGTCATGTAAATGAGCGGCCAAAACGCATAAAAAGTGTTCCGTTTTGAGTTGAAAACGTCGTGTAAACGGCCACTGAATCAGGGTAACGCCATATAGACCACTTTGGAGCAGACGTCACAATGACGTCACTTGCAGCTGCGCGCGCATAGTGGTTGCAGAAAAATAGCGGCAGCAATTGGAGGAAAATGTGCAAAATCCACAGAATAAGAGAAAAATGTTTTGTTGTGCCTCTGGATGTTGGAATCGGAATGCAAAAAATATAGTCTTCATTTTTAAAGAAAACCATCGTTGAAAACGTCCTTTGAAGCTAAACAGAGACGTTTCACAGACTGCACTGATGACACCCGCAAGGATTAGTCTACTATTAAAGCAGGAATTTGATGTAAACAGTAAGTCTACATAATATTCACATATTCAGTTCAGAGGGCATACATACATAGCAGTTACAGCATTGAAATAATATTTAAACCTATAACATTTCACATAGATAACTTTTAAACAGTCTATACAATTTTAATTTCACAATTCTGACTTTTTTCTTGCATTTGCGTGTTTATTACTCCCAGTTCGGACTTTATTACTCGCAATTGTGAGTTTATTTCACAATTCTGAGGGGGGAAAAGTCAGAATTGCGGGATAAAATGCAATTCAGAAAAGACAGAATAACGAGTATATCTCACAATTCTGTTTTTCTTTGTAAGAAATGTGAGATATAAACTCAGATTTGCGAGAAATAAAAGTCAGAATTGTGAGATATAAACTCGAAATTAACTTTTTATTCTTTTAATTCGTGACTTAAACAAAAACAAAACAAAAAACAAAGTTGTACGCGTCAAGAGGCACTCTTTTAGCTTCTCCTGAGTATAGGCTATACACTTGAGGTGTCAATCAGGTAAATATATATCTCTGGCCACTGGATGCTTGCCCATTTCGTTTCGTCATTTAACCACTGACAAGGTGCTATGGCAAACGGATCCGTAAGCTGTATCCCACTCGGTAATGTTAATTTTTTTTAAATAACAGTGCTTATCGCTGGGTGAAGCTGCTGTGATATGCCGACAACATTTTAAAAAAAATAACAAATCAAAATATTCTATAATGTTTCTAAATCTTACCTACTTTGAACCGCTTCGTCGTAACTCTCTAGTCGTACTGGTTATCACTCCCGGGTTTTCTGCAACCATGATGCGCGCGCATCCCGAATGTTTACAAACATTAAATAGGCCTATATAATTTTTTGACAGGAATGAAAACAAGGCTGTGAGGGATAGAATACAGCTCTATCAATGTTGTTTAACAACAATGCGATTGTTCAGCATCTTTCCGAAAAACTTTCAGTTGACAAAAACTCCCTGCAACAGTTTTAAAAGTTGTGAAAATTATGTGATCTAGGACATTTATACAGTGCGTCCCATTGTAAAGACTCTACTTCAATCCCTCACAGCCTCGTTTTCTTCTGCGACGATTAACCTGATTAAGGTCTATTGCACAGCCCTAATCACCATTCATAAGGTTTAACTGACCACATTGATGGTGTTTACAACTTTTCCTCTGTAAAAGCCTCACTTTTCTCATTTAATTACATTCTTGATGATTTTTAAATGAAAATAAGTATTCAACTATTATTATTATTTTTAATTTGCATTAAAACATCCTAAAAACTCTTCATTTCACTCTTTTAAACATGCAGATACTCATTTCCGTGTAGCTGTGTGTGTGTTTGTGTGTGTAGTATGTTAGCCCTGGTTTCCACCAATAACAAAATCACCTGAAAATAATATTTAACTTTTTAGATTTATACCATTTTTGTGTGTTTGCATGCATGTGCTTTCATGTACGTGTGTCTGTGTGTTAGCTGTGCAAGTTCTGGCTATAAAGGACAGCAGAACAATAGAGATGCAGAAGGTCACATATGTAGCCATTTTCTGGCATATGGAGTGGACAGCAGAGTAGAGGTTATCACTTTTCTTCCTCTGTCTTTCTCAGTGTGACAGCTCTGGCCTACACTATCTCTGTCCTCTTCAGACACTTGCGTCTTATCTTCAGTTTCACTCCATTCTCCAGGGCTGTCTTCCCTCAGCAAGGCAAGCGGCTCCCATTGTTTGGCCATCTTGTCTTATCGCTGCTCCGACCCCTCCTTTGTCTGTTTTCAGTTGTGTTTTTGCTCGTCAGTTGGTCTCGGTAAAACGGCAAACTGAGACACCGACAGCGAGAGGAGCCTGTCTAATGGAGTCTCATTCTGAGGAGAGAATAGCAAACAAACAATAGAGGAAGGATAGACGATGGATTGTGTAATTCAGGAAAAGAGGATGGGGAGTGGTACACCTCATAATTTGCAACCTATACATCCTAAGTATTATCAGAGATTAGAATTAGCTCTTCCCCAATTATAGTACATTGAAAAACGTATGGTATATTATTCTTTCCGGTGGGTTTTTGAAGAAGTCTTTTATGCATTTATTTGAACAAAGATACTATATAAAATTATTACATTATAAAAAATAACTATTTGTGTTCTGAAGATGAACGAAGGTCTTACGGGTTTGGGACGACATGATGGTGAGTAGTGACAGAAATTTCATTTTTAGGTGAAATAACCCTTCAAGATTACCTTTGAAGATTATTTCCTAAGAAAGAATCTGAGACATATAACTTTTCAATCACCAGCAAAAAGTGTGTAGTTTAATTATGTAAATTGGGACACAGTCAGACGTCTACACTGGGAGCAAATGACATGACAAAACTATGTCCACATTATAATTAACAAAGCTGCCACATCGCATACAGTGTAGACAGTTCTGTTGATTATAATGGGAACACTTTAGATTTGTCGTGCCACATGGTAGAGTAGGAAAGCAGCAAAAAGGTTTGGACGGAAGAAGAAAGAGATAGAGAGGAAGTAATGAGGACCTAATTAGCTTATATTATAGAAATGGTGATGACAGAAGTGCCTGTGAGAGATACAGACACAAGCACACACACACATACAGAGATGATGGCTGGGGTCAAGTGGCTAGGAGGATTAGTTCGAGTGTGTGGCAGGCAAATCTCAACTGGCCCTCAGAGGCGAAAAAGTTCACTGCAACTTTGGCTCCCTGCGATCGTGGCATTGTGTCATTAATCCGTGTGTAAATACACACTCGTCCTTCCCTGTAGGCGTGCGCTTGCACCTCCCTGAATCCACCCATACAGCCCTTCTGAAATGTTTAAATGGAATTAAGGCAATGAAAATGCATGATGAATAAAGGAGTAGAGAGAAAAGAAAAAAGTGCTAATGAATCTGATGAATATTCAGGTGGCTGCATGGGCTGCTTCTGGTCCGGCGAGAGCTGTCTGTCAGCTCTGATCCGTTTCCTCTCTTTCTTCACAGCAGCACCACAAAAACACAAAGGCTGCTTGACAGGTCTTTTTCTAATAAATTCTCAGTTGTGTGAGTGCGTAAATTTGTATGATAGAAAAGAGGGAGGGCAGACCAGGAAAATTAATTTCTAAAGTCAATTAATATAATTATAATGAAGTCATAGAAAAGTCATGGAAATTATATTGAATATACAGTTCTAATAGTTATGCTCTAAATCCATTTTAGTATTTTAGGTCTGCTAAAATGAATGCATCAACTGATCTATTTTTTTTTTAAATATATTTTTACCCACCCATTAAAGGATAAGGATAATAAGGATTTTTTAAAAACATTTTTACTCAATTTTATTCATTATAAAAATAACCATGCTGATTTCAAATGAAAATTAACATTTTCTACTTTCTAAATGGATGTTATCTAATAGTGAACAATTATTCTGATGTGTATGTTGACCTCATAGTGTTTAATCAAAATGTCAAAACTGGACCATAAATGGCAGACTTCTCTCTGATGTATGCAGGACTTCTCCAATCATTTAGTCCAGTTAAACCCCACCCTTTAAGCTTGCATGCATCTCAAAATCCAAAACTAACAACGATGCATAGTCAATGCCCTAAATTTTGATATTCCATTACACCCAGTCGTACATCACAATATGAAAGAAAACATCTGTCGCTACATACATTTCATTGTGACTTTAATTTACATGACTGTTCTAGGTCTAATTCAAATTTAAATCACTTTAAGTCATCTTGAAGCCCCTTTGGAAGTTTGCCGAGGCCCCCTATTGAGCCCCAGCCCCCTGGTTGAGAACCACTGCTTTACTGATATCACAATATCACTTAAAATTGTCTATTTCTTAGCACAATCTATTGCTCATGTTTAATGTAAGCAGGCTGTGAGGGTTTTAATTTTTGGCCATTTTTATTTTAGTTTGTGAGTTTTTCTTCAGATTTTGAAAATGCTTTCATTTAGTCTTCATTTTTAGTTTTTGTTAATGATAACACTGGGGGCTGAAGTGAAAGTGTTACCCCGGCCTACAGGTTGTTAGGAATGCATCAGCCATCCCTTTCCAGGTCATTGAACTATTCTGACCTCTTTTGAGCTGAGTGCTCAAACTTTTCCTAGCCTACGTTCTGGCCGGCTGTCGCTGTGCCAGCTCTCGTGGTTGACGCAGAGACGGGGTGGAGATGGTGTCACTCGGGAGGGGGAAGTGATGACGACGGTCACTTAGCAAGAGAGGACATGTCCAGACAGCGATGAGGCCAAGGGCAAATATTTAGCCCAGCCACTTCAGGAGGTGATCCGGGAAGGGAGGCAGCAGTGTCTTTATCAAGCCCAGAGACGTGACTTCAACTCGGGACGGAGAACCTGGCCACCCTGCCCCCCTTCGCTGAATCTTCTACCCCCGTATTCAGGGTCACGGATCTCATCTCTGGACTAATATCTCAAGCAGTCCACAGATGGGGAATTAAATTGGAGAGCTGGCTCGGTATCAGCCGAAGGATGAATGGATGGACGGATGGATGGAGCGCAGGGTGGCAGAGGGAGGGAAGGTTGCAGAGAGGGAAAGGAGGAGATAGATAAGAGGGGCCTTTGCTAGTGATAGATGAGGAAAGCAAACAGGAACGGTGGAGGAGAAAGTGTTGGCAGAAGTAGGAGGAAAGCTAAGAGAAGCATGCCTCTTTTCATTCAACTCAAGCCTGACTGCAGGAAGCATATGCCATATCTGCTCATGAAAACATGTAGGTCTTACACTTACACATGCAGTTCCTGTCTCCCTTATTGCATAACAGTACTGTAGCTGTACACGATGTGGCAAACAGACAACAAAGCAATGGGCCAATTAGTAGTACATTGATAAAAATGGTATAGAGAAAAGCACTGACTGATCTAGATGAATAGAGAGATGACATAAAGTTTGGTTACAGTTGATATAGACCTTAGACAGGGTGCTATTTAATTTCGGTAACACTTTAGTTTAGGGTCCAATTCTCACTAGTTGCTTATTAGCATGCATATTACTAGGATATTGGCTGTTGATTAGTACTTATACAGCCCATATTAATGCCTTATTCTGAATGACCATATTCTTCATTACTTCAATGGATTGTACTGCTGTTTAACAGCATGCCAGTTTAGTTAAGTAAACTTTTCCAAAAAAAACTTCAGTATAGACAAAAACTTCAGTTTTGAAAGTTATGAGTTTTGAAAATGAAGTGTGATCAAATGTGTGTAAGAAATACCAGTGTGCGATATCAAGCAGAATGGAAGAACTGGAAGAAAATGTCACTCTTATGTTAAAAATAAGGTGGATATGCACTTCTTATTTACATTTATATTTCATAAGTTCTTTAAAAGGTTTGTTATAATGAGATGCTATTATAGAGTGTTGGAATTTTAGCAGTTGTAGCGTTTATTGGTAGCATGTGAAAGACAGGGCCATGATCATCACATACTTTCTTTCTCTTTTTCTCTATCCCTCTGTAAGTCTCCATTTCTCAGTCCCGTACACCCATGCAATGCCAGCTGTTTGCATTCGGTGCCTCAAATATTTGCTCAGCCTGTTGTCTTTGTCTGCACCCAACACTCCAGCTGCACACTGCACATGGCTGTCTCTTCCCTTTCATGCATATTTTTAATCTGTCTCCATTCATTCATTCATTCATTCATTCATTCATTCATTCATTCATTCATTCCCTCTCTCTCTTCTGCCTCATTGAATATGCACGTTTTGATTATTTAGAGAAACCATACATTTGGGTGCCATTCAACGGTGTGATGTGGTAGTTTCTCAACGTTTTGATCAGGGGTCACAAAATATCAAAACTGCATCTGTTTATTAAAAAAAACTGCATAATACGATTGGAAGGATAATACTTAATAGTGTTGTCAAAAGTCGGTACTGAAATTTTAAAAATATGATGCTTTGAGTGCTGTTGAGTGGATTCGTAAACACCTCTGATTGGCCTTTGTGTTCACGCGCTCATCAGATATGTCTGTGATTGGCTTCAATGATCAATGCTTCAAAAACATGTTGTAAATAGTCATCAATGAGTGCTTAAGTAGGCGTCTATCAGTGGACTGTTGGCTCCCGCTTTCAAATTCAAACACTTCTGTGTGCTTTCAAACACTCCCGTGCGTTGATCATTGTAACCAATCACAGACATATCTGATGGGCGTGTGAACACAAAGGCCAATCAGAGGTGTTTACGAATCCACTCGAGTGCTCAAAGCATACCGACTTGGTATCGCTGACTTCAGTACGGACTTGGTATTGCAGTCAGTACTTTTGACAACACTAAGGAAAGTTTTTTTTGCCTTTTTTTGCCCATGTTCAGCAAACATAAAGATAGATCTAGTAATCTCTTATGATTTATGTAAGATAGGGGTCTGAAGGCACTAAATAGTATGTGTGGTTTTTGATTGTGTGTTTTTAGTCAAATCAGAGGGATGGCAGCCCTTAGCATTTACTTTTAAATCAATTCAGGACTGTCTCTTAATTTCACATGACTTGGGGCAACATTTATATTTGATGAGTAGCCTATACCTTATGACCTTAGTGAGCCTCCATCATTAAAGAGTCCAGAATTTGTGAAAAGTATGTAAGAGAGTGAGAAAACATGCCAGTCTTCTCCTTTACTCTGAAATGTCTCTGTAATATCTTATCAGCAGGGCTTGACATTAACGTTTTTGCTCACCAAAAGTGGTTTTCCAAAGTTACTAGCCACTCATCATTTTCACTGGCCACAATTTTGCTGTTGGGAAATCACATTTTATATGATTAAAGTTGACTTTGGCATACTTAAATTACTTGATTTTGAGTAATTTTACTTGATTTAGAAGATTTAAAACCCTTTCAAACTTCATGACTTTTCAAATGCATGAGTGACCACCCAAATCAAAACTACATTGTATATCAGCTGTTATGTACAGGTGGGAAATATGAGCATATAGGCTAATACGAGAAATTAATATGAGAAAAAGTTATTTTTGTTAGGCTATATAAAAGAACAAAGAAGCAAATTAGCAAATTACAAAAACAATAGTACATTTAAAAAAAACAAAAATTCAGATACAGTAGGTTTATTTAACATGGTTAACATGGTCTGCTGAATGCATGGTCGTAATATACTGACACATATCCAGTTATTACCCATCTGTTTACGTGCACTTAAGCCAAAACCGACTGTATTCACGCGAGATACTCCACATGATGGACATTTTGACATTTGTGTGTGTGACTGTGCATGCATTTGACTATTCAGGCGCAAGGAGAACTGATCGCGCGCGAGAGAGCGCTTCTGTTGTGTGTCATTCAGCGCAATTCTGCCTATCCCGCCTTCACTAATTGCAAGTTAATCAATAAAGAATTGTGATTGAATTGTAATTTTGTGATACGACGATCTTGGCATTTAATTTGGCTGTAGGCTGAAATTATATTCAACTCGCCAAAGTGGCTAGTGGGAGTGGCTGTCTTACCCGCCACAGCTGAAATCTACCCGCATTTGGCGGGTTGGCGGGTGTTAATGTCAAGCCCTGCTTATCAGTAATGTCAAATCAGCTTTGAGAGGTTCTAAAAAGGCCTGCGTGTGAGAGACAGATAGAGAGTCACATTTGTTTGACCCACACACCTGTCTGCTCTGAACACACCTGTCCTCTGGGCAGCTGTCTTTCACCACTGCGGGCAGCCAGTCCCGTAACACCTGTGAGCCAACCTGCCGGATAAACTTGCCCAATAGGAGGCAGGCAGTTTGTCAAAGGGCGGGTGTTAACTCCCCTGTCATTCTGTGATTGGGCGGTTTGACAGTTACCCTGACCCTCTAGTTGCTCTGAACACTTTGCATACAAATCACAGTCTATCTGCAAAAAAAAAAAAAAAAAAAAAAAAAAAAAAAGGAAAAAAAAGATGTTCTTCCTCAGTATTTTTGTCTTGTTTTCCCATACAAATATTCTAAGAATTCTTGAAACAATACGTTTACTTGTAAAACAAAATGATATATTAAGCATTGTTTTTTAAAATAATTATAAAAAAGCTAATTTTTGCTTAAAACAAGAAAAAAAAAATCTGCAAATGGGGTAAGAAAAATAATCTTGTTTTTAAAAATAAAAATAAAAATATTAAGTTTATTTTTCTGACCCCAATGGCACATATTTTTTCTTGTTTTAAGTCTTAATTTTGATACATTTTTACATATTTGATGTCATTTTAAAATGTATCTTGATTTAAAAAAGTTTATATTTTTGTACTAGACAACAAGACAAAAACACTAAGTAAGAAAGTAAGTCAGTTCATTCACTTTAAATATATATCCATCTGAAACACAGATTTCATAAAACTTCCAGGAATTTAGTGGAATGACTGAAGACAAGAGGATGACTGTTATTGTGGTAAAAGCCTAACATATTTGCTGATTGGAGCAGAACATGGAACATGATCATATCCTTGATTGTTTTATCTCTTTTTTCTTCCTATCAGTCCCTTCACAGTATGTGACCATCTCGTTTGCATATATGCCTAAAAATGTCCCTGCTCTGAATACTTGTGTAGTATTTTCTCTATACTTAATACTTTCTCTGTATGTTTCATTTTATATCGTTTTATTTGGTTTTATATTGCTTTATTTTGTTGCGTTTGGTCTGTTTTTAGTTAGTTTTATTTATAACACTATTGCCCGGTTTCACAGACAAGGCTTAAATCTAGTCCCAGACTAAAATGCATGTTTGAACTATCTTAACTGAAAGCAACTTGTATTGACACATCTTAAAATATGTCAGTGCCATTGTTTTGTCTCAAGATGAACACCAGTAAAGTAAATTTTTTTAGTCATGTTTAAAAAGCTACTTAAATGTCCTAATTGAACTAAAGCCTAATCCTGGCTTAGTTTAAGCCCTGTCTGTGAAATCGGGCCTATATTGATAATATCATATTAATCTATTTCGTTTTGATTAAATCTGTTTGATGTTTATTGCTAGAAAAGTAAAAACTCCCACAGAGACATCTATTAATATAAAATAAATTAGCTAACATATTTAGATTGACCTCTTGAGGTTGACAAATACTATTTGCTTAATTCAAGGCACCTCTTTTTTTTAAATTGTTTCGTAAAATTGTTGTTTAGTACAGTTTTTAGTGTGTTAAAGATCAATGCCAACATGGAAGATGTGATATGTCCAGGAATGTAGGAGTGCTTGCACACTGTACCTACAGAACATACTGCATTAACAGTCAAGAAATACATTCCTGATTGAATACAGATAACATACTATTAAACTTCAGAAGTTCGGACGCAGCCAGTGCCTCCCCTCCACTCCTGCAGTGTAAGGACCTAACAGATGTGATCATATCCAGCACTTGCATATTCAGTAATTGCACACCTGCATGCCTCCAGCACTCATTCTCTTGTGTGATGTGATCTGCCTTCAGGCTCATGTCAGAGGGCATCTGTTTTGACATCTAAATCACAGGCACTTAGTTGTACACTAACACTGCCGGGAACCAGAACCAGAGAGACCGGAAGAAACCGGGGAAGTTTTTCGCTCCTCAGGTTCTAATTGTTCCCCTGAGGGAAGACTGTGGCGTTCGTGCAGTGAGGATATCGATGTTCCGACACTCATTAGAACCTCACACGCCAGTGCTCAGCCGTCAGGCCAAGGGAACATGTCGGATTTGGATTGGTTAATTTGATCTGAAATGCGAGACACAGCAGTGGAGGGGAAGCCGTATTTATAGATTTCAGGGGTCTTAAAGGCTGGGAGGTAAGACTGGGATAGCAGGGGAGGGGAGGGGGGTTGATGTTGTGAAGATGAAAGAGAGATGGGAAGGGTGATATGCAGACATGTTCGGATAATACAGCCGGTAGTTAGGGAAGACAGTTTGAGTGGTGATCTCAGACAGTGTTTGTGTGAGTGTGTGCAAACCAAATGTCTTTCGCTCTCACTTGTTTTTCTTCCCTCCATCCTTCTTTCTTGATGCCATGTTTTTCCATCGAAGTTTTCATAGCCCTGTGTTAAAAGTTATTTACTATTATTTCAGCTTATTCTGCACTTTCCATGAATACGGTACACCTTTGTGTCCCATTACTTTTTTTATGAAGCTATAGAGGCACACATTTCTTTCTTTGTTGTTTTTGTGAAATTTATTACATGAGTTACATAAATTATCTAATATAAAATCAATCTAGTATGAAATCTAGCCAGTTTTAAGCAAATCAAATGTTCATAAATTCCATTTGAATTGATTGATTGATTGATTGATTTTGCCTATTCCAACTCAGAGGTCTTGACATTCCTTGACATTTGACTGCCTTTTTATCAGTGTTTACAATATTATTGTGATGACAATATTTCACCATCTTGGAATTATAAGGTTCTATCTGCATGTTTTGAGATATTGAGCTTCAAAGTTTTTGCATTCCAATTGACTGTAGATAGAACCTTTTTGTTTTCTAAATAAAATGTCCCAAAATGTACAATACATCAACAACATCACATAATGTAAATATGTTGTTACAGAATAAGAATATGTGAATAACTCGATTTTGACAAAAATATAATTCCAAGGAGACGATTTGTTAATGTCAAAACAACATTTGGTCCCAGTTAGCCCATAATGAATGATAGTTTAATTTATGGTACATTTGCCATTTTGTTGAAAAAGAAAAACAAACAAATATTTCATATTTTAAGAGCTTCAGTCTCATTTTGTACCGTATTCAAGGAAAGTGACTTTTTTGTTTGTGTAAAGTTAGTGTGGGAAAGAGGAACGGTCAGCTCAATGTGTTTGTGTCTGAGTGGAGGGAGATTGAATCTAATGACGTGGGTTATTGCTATCCTGCCATCTTGGTGTCACTTCCTCTGAAAGCCTGAAGACATCTAGAGAGACAGATAGAGATCGGAGACAATCATACACAGATGGAGCTATAAAGATCTTTTCAGCCAGCTCCCATCTCTGTGCTTCTTGCATGACATGCTAAGGCAGTTGTGGTGTGGCAGAGCCCGTCATCCACACAGCACTACTTCACTCTAAGCGTTCCACTTTTCTCTTAGCAGCAGCCTGCACATTTTGAGCTTTTATCACTGCCCTTCCCATATTCTCCAGCATGGTCAGCACAGCCCAACGTCTCATCCAGCCACTTCTCCTCCCTCGCCTTCACCTTCTGTCTTCTTTACCTGCTTTCTTGCATTGTTAGAATATTTCATCTTCAAACCTGGGTCATATCAAGAGACAAATGTTCTAAATCTGGACTGTCTAGTATATGTTATGGTTTTAAATGTTACTATAAAAAGGACCCCACCATCTCTGTCCATAAGGCATACATAAGAGTATGAAACTACTAGCAGCTCATCTAAAAAAACATGATATCTGATCTTTTTTGTCAGGTAAAGTACCCAGAGTGTCATCCCATTGTGGATTGAAAAGAAAGTACCAGCAATGATGTTCAGATTCAGTTATTTGTAGACCTGTATAAAAAGTTTCTTGAGATTTGCAGACCCTGTTTACATTTGGTAATAACATCCTGTCTCTGGTCAAGTGGTCAGTTGAGACAGATCTCTTTTTACACCCGGTAGTAACATGCATCTCAAATGCGTGTCCTGTGAACAATTATGAGTGAATTTCAAGAGGGAGTGCAAAAAATTTGGCTTAAAAATATATTTCTAAATTTGGTAAAACTTTATTTCGATAATCCACTTTAGAAATTCTATAGACTTTAAGTAACTTTCCAACTACATGTCAACTACCAGTCATTAGAGCATTAGTAGACTGTCTGCTTAATATCTGCTAACTCTTTTGATGGTCCGTCAACAGACATTCTACTGACTATAAGTCACTTTGCAATTATGTCAAATTATTCTACTAACACTAACACTAACTCTAATCCTAAACCTAACCTAACAGTCTACTAATAATCTGAGAGTTAGTTGACATGTAGTTGCAAAGTTACTTATAATTAGTAGAGTGTCTAAAGTTGACAAAATAAAGTGTATCAAAATAAAGTGTAACCCAAATGTTAATCTAAAATTTGTATCACAAATGTGACACATTTGCTCAGTTATTTTATGTAAGTACCTGTTATCTTCACATGTGCTTCACATGCTATCGTATAGTGTTGTCAGGGAAACTGGGGAAACCTTGTGCATGTATTGACTTTTTCTCATCACATGTTGTTTCCTTTAAAAACTGCATGTAATTGGCACGTAATCCTTGTTTTAGTGCAATGGATGATTGACTGGTGCGAAAGCGGCCTTTTACTGTTATCTGGGATGTCAGGATGAATTAGCTTGTAGCCTACGAATATGATGCATTATAGTTGTAGAATCTCTAAATATGGTTTTGATAATCACAAAACATTTTGGAACTCATTTACACCTGCATTTAGCATAGTTGACTGATATGGATTTTTTTTTGGCCAAAATTAAGTTTATGGCCGATATCAAGTATAGAGTGGGTATGGAAAGTAGACCCCCTTAAATTTTTCACTCTTTGTTTTATTGCAGCCATTTGCTAAAATCATTTAAGTTCATTTTTTTCCCTCATTAATGTACACACAGAACCCCATATTGACAGAAAAACACAGAATTGTTGACATTTTTGCAGATTTATTAAAAAAGTATTCAGACCCTTTGCTCAGTATTTAGTAGAAGCACCCTTTTGATCTAATACAGCCATGAGTCTTTTTGGGAAAGATGCAACAAGTTTTTCACACCTGGATTTGGGGATCCTCTGCCATTCCTCCTTGCAGATCCTCTCCAGTTCTGTCAGGTTGGATGGTAAATGTTGATGGACAGCCATTTTTAGGTCTCTCCAGAGATGCTTGGATACAATTGGGTTTAAGTCAGGGCTCTGGCTGGGCCATTCAAGAACAGTCACAGAGTTGTTGTGAAGCCACACCTTCGTTATTTTAGCTGTGTGCTTAGGGTCATTGTCTTGTTGGAAGGTAAACCTTCGGCCCAGTCTGAGGTCCACTCTGGAGAAGGTTTTCGTCCAGGATATCCCTGTACTTGGCCACATTCATCTTTCCCTCAATTGCAACCAGTCGACCTGTCCCTGCAGCTGAAAAACACCCCCACAGCATGATGCTGCCACCACCATGCTTCACTGTTGGGACTGTATTGGACAGGTGATGAGCAGTGCCTGGTTTTCTCCACACATACCGCTTAGAATTAAGGCCAAAAAGTTCTATCTTGGTCTCATCAGACCAGAGAATCTTATTTCTCACCATCTTGGCAAACTCCATGCGGGCTTTCATGTGTCTTGCACTGAGGAGAGGCTTCCGTCGGGCCACTCTGCCATAAAGCCCCGACTGGTGGAGGGCTGCAGTGATCGTTGACTTTCTACAACTTTCTCCCATCTCCCGACTGCATCTCGGGAGCTCAGCCACAGTGATCTTTGGGTTCTTCTTTACCTCTCTCACCAAGGCTCTTCTCCCCCGATAGTTCAGTTTGGCCGGATGGCCAGCTCTAGGAAGGGTTCTGGTCATCCCAAACATCTTTCATTTAAGGATTATGGAGGCCACTGTGCTCTTAGGAACCTTGTGCAGCAGAATTTTTTTTGTAACCTTGGCCAGATCTGTGCCTTGCCCCAATTCTGTCTCTGAGCTCTTCAGGCAGTTCCTTTGACCTCATGATTCTCATTTGCTCTGACATGCACTGTGAGCTGTAAGGTCTTATATAGACAGGTGTGTGGCTTTCCTAATCATGTCCAATCAGTATAATCAAACACAGCTGGACTCAAATGAAGGTGTAGAACCATCTCAGGGATGATCAGAAGAAATGGACAGCACCTGAGTTAAAGATATGAGTGTCACAGCAAAGGGTCTGAATACTTAGGACCATGTGATATTTCAGTTTTTCTTTTTTAATAAATCTGCAAAAATGTCAACAATTCTGTGTTTTTCTGTCAATATGGGGTGCTGTGTGTACATTAATGAGTAAAAAAATGAACTTAAATGATTTTAGCAAATGGCTGCAATATAACAAAGAGTGAAAAATTTAAGGGGGTCTGAATACTTTCCGTACCCACTGTATACAGTGCTCAGCGTAAACGAGTACACCCCCTTTGAAAAGTAAAATTTTAAACAATATCTTAATGAACATAAAAGCATTTTCCAAAATGTTGACAAGACTAAGTTTTATATAACATCTGTTTAACTTATAACATGAAAGTAAGGTTAATAATATAACTTAGATTACACATTTTTCAGTTTTACTCAAATTAGGGTGATACAAAAATGAGTATACCCGACTGAAAGTCTCTGGAGCAAAGCTAAATTTTAGACTACAAATGTCTAATTTAACAAGTATTCAACCACAGGTGAGTCTAATTATTCATTACACAGGTGTCCAGCAGACAAGTGACTATAAAAGGGTGTTAAAACCCCTTCCCATTTCATGCTGTCAGCAATGGCACCACATGGAAGAGAAATGTCACAAGACCTGAGAAAGAAAATCATTTTTTTACACCAGAAAGGTGAAGGCTACAAGAAGATGAGCAAAGCTTTACTTATCCGTCAGAATACTGTAGCAAAAGTGGTACAAAAATTTAAAAAAGATGGAACTGCAACCATCTCACAGAGACGTCCAGGTCATCCACAGAAGTTAACACCTCGACAGGAGCGTCTTCTGATGAGAAGGGTTGAAGAAACTTGGCGTGCAAGTTCACTGCAGTTATCTAAAGAAGTAGAAAGCCAAACTGGGGTGACTATTTCCTGTGACACAATATGGCGTTCACTGAAGAGGAATGGCATGCATGGGTGCCGTCCACGAAATAAGCCTCTCCTAAAGCCCGGGCACAAAAAAGCCCGCCTAGAGTTTGCCAGGGCCCATGCTGACAAAGGTGAAGACTACTGGGACTCTATACTCTGGAGTGATGAGACCAAGATAAATGTTTGTGGAACTGATGGCTTCAAAACTGTATGGCATCGCAAAGGTGAGGAATACAAAGAAAAATGCATGGTGCCTACAGTGAAACATGATGGTGTCAGTGTCCTTATGTGGGGCTGCATGAGTGCTGCTGGTGTCGGGGAGCTGCATTTCATTGATGGCATCATGAATTCACAGATATACTGCTCTACATCTATATGCCAATATTCAGTTAGTCATAGCGCCACCTTTTGACAAAAGGAAACAGCATGCGTTCCACTGTAATTCACTCACAGAAGCACATTTTAGAAACATGCAAGTCAAGCATACAATGTCCAGTCTGCCCCAAACTTCACATGTTTGATAAGAGTCCTGCCCTGAACACATCTACATGACGATATTCAGTTATAGTAATAGCGCCACCCACTGGCAACAGGAAGTGACGTGTTTAACATTGTGATGCACTACTAGCAACATACTAAAATATGCAATTGAGTGCTAAACATGCTACAAACATTCTAAAACATGCTAGCTACACTTAGCTGAGTGCTAAAACATGCTATTATCGTCATGAAACAGGAAGTTGTTGTAACTTGAGCATACAATGTCCAAGCTGCCTCAAACTTCACGTTTGATAAGGCCTGAAGACATCTACATGCCAAAATTTAGTTATAGTCATATCGCCACCAGCTGGTAGCAGGAAGTATGGCAAATACAAATGACTGACATAGCCCTCCTATATTTATATACTTAAATGCATATTTCCCACCGCCGATAATTAAAAAAAAATACCACTATTTAGTACTGACCAGTTATTAGTGGATCACCTAGAAAAGATGTTATTACCAGGTGTAAACAGGGCCATAAAGGAATTTACCATACCGTCCACCCCACAAAACTATGCCTTTGATGCTATTAATCCACAGCAATTTCAACTAATTGTTGGGATAGTACCTTGTGGATCAACGTTGGGCTATACATCTTGCTCAGGGGCATAAAAGGTGAAAGTGGACTTCATTAAGTGCCTGGAATTTGTTGTGTTCATCAGTGATTAAAATGTGTCTTTTGTGTTAACAAACCAAGCCTTAAACCACTATACCAGCAGTGATTCTGTGTAAACAATGAGCTTACTTTTTATCATCCTCTTCCCTTCACACAACACACTCACACTCTCCGCCTTTGAGCTTCTGTCCTAATTAGTCAGAATTAAGATGAATGTCTGGCCTTCCCACCATTGATTGCTATTGATCGAAACCTCATGCCAATGCCCCCACCTGCCCAGGGCTCCACCGCATCCAACACATCATTTATATAAATCCTTACTGTTTTTTCCTTTCTATCACTTTCTTTTACTCTTTACTCTCTCTGTAATGCAGTGCTGCATAGTGGACTGTATTTGCTCAGTATGCACAGTGGTGGGTGGGTGGGTGGGTGGGTGGTTGGGGGGAGTGGATAGAGGGGGAACAGTATTGCTACCGGCAGTTCAATTTGTTTCTAAAATTGTGGAGAGGGAAACAAGCTGAATATGTGTGTCTTTGGGGGATTTTTATTTGTGTGCCTGTGTGTCTGTGTGCTTGTGATGCGGTTTACCTCCATAAAGATAAGGTTAACCCTCAAATCATTTTGTCGCCATGTAGTTTATGTTATTCTGTGAATGTCTGGCAGGAGTAAAGGCGGGAGGAAGGATGATGAAATATTAAAGCTCATCTCCTCCTGTTGACATTCAGAGTTAGTGGACTGGGGCTCCCTAAAGTAGCATAGCAGACACACAGAGCCAAAGGCCAGCTATGGATATAGTTAGACAGAAATGTATGTGTGTAGGTGCATATGTGGGTGGATAAATGCAGAATGACTATGTGTAAAATGAAAAAAGAGGTCACTCGGTGGAGAAAGTGATATCATAAACTGATTTAGTGACACATGAGTTGGACATATGACTGAAGGTTCAGTGAGAGAGAGGAGGCACAAAACAGTAAGTGAAGAATAGAGGTATGATGTCTGACCAACGATGTTAAAGAACCTAATGTTAGTTAGATAGCTCCAAGTTTGATATCTTTAACATTAGTTAGCTCCAAGTTAGATTTGTAGTTAGACTAACTCACCAACTAATTTTAAAGAACCCATGAAATCTAATGTTGGTTAACTCCAAGGTTCTTTAATGTTAGTTTGTTCCCAATAAGACTAACTAACTAACATTACAGAACCATGACACAAAGGGGTCTGAGGGCATCCTCCACCAGGAGAAAATGTTTATGATTTTAACATGTAAATGAAGCATTCTGGTGCACTCTGACAACAAAATCATGGGAAAAGACATTTGCTTTGAGTAAATAAATAAATAAACAAACAAACATTTATTGACACTATTAGCCTGGGCATTGACACAAATTTCATAATTGGATTCGATTTCGATTCACAAACATGCGATTCGATTTCAATTCAATTAACTTCGATTCAGTAATGATTAATTTGGGGTATGTCAGGTACAGTACATGGCAAATTTCTTCTTCTTCTTCAAAAAAAAAACCCTCTAAACTAATGCTATAAAATATATTTAACCCCAGTTGGTACATAATTATAAGGTTAAAATTAATAACGTTATACTAATACATTTTTTTAATGACATAATTATGTTTCATGTTTTTTAGTAGTAGTAGTAACCTTCCATTTGTCCCATTTTAATTTATGATCTAAAACGACTACAAGGTATTTATATTCTTCAACACTCTGAATCTGCTCCCCTTTAATAGTGGTCACATTCACGGAGGGCTCTTTCCCAAAATCAATACAAATTTCTTTAGTTTTAAAAACATTTAACTTAAGATTTGATGCGTCATACCAAGAAATAAATTCATTCATTTAAAATGGGTCCATGACTGTCCTTATCCTTATAAGGAGACTAACCAATGCAGTGTCATCTACAGATAGTCTTTCAACCAATACAGATGGCAAAATGTTATTGAAGGCAGAAGAAAAGTCAGTAGGCTAAAGAGAATTTTTACATGATTTCTGGAACCCTCAAGATGCGAATACACAGTATGCAACAGTGTTAAAATAGCATCATCTAATTCCTTATTCGGCTGATAAGCAAATTGAAATGGATCCAATAAATGCAACATTTAAATACCAATGCAATTGGACGATAATCACCAAGTTCTACTGTTTTTTTAATTTCAGGAATAGGTACTATAGTTGAAGTTTTCCATAAGGTTGGTACTACAGTTTTAATATAAACATTTAGGCTAAATGCTGGTATAAAACGGATTTATTCAAAATAAATAGTACACTGTAAAAAAAAATCTCAGTAAAATTTACGTAAAAAAAACGGCAGCTATGGTAAAAAAACGTAAAAAATACAGTAGCAACGTAAAAAAAAATCTGTTAAATTTACGGTAAAATAACGTATTTCATTAACTGATTAATTAATTAATTTACCAACCTAATGAAATACTAATATCTGTTTTGTACCTTTATAATACACTGACAGTCACCAAACACAGTGGTGATAAGAGTCACATGATGAATCAAAGTTCATCACAAGCTGAGAAGGACAACACTAACATATAGAAGGTGCACACAGTGTCATTCACACACACACTAAACACCATCATGGTAACATGCATGAAATTTTAAAAATGCAATAAACATTAATTTAACAACATTAGATGTAACATAAAACCCTAATGTACATAACTGATTAGAAAAAAATGAGAAAAACTAAGAAGAAACAGAGTTACTTCAACGAAAATATATCAAATGTTAAGTGTCACGCAGGGAATTGTGGGAATGTCAATTTACGGTTTTTCACTGTAAATTTTACAATGAATTGTTATTTTTCACTTCCAAAAACTGTGAATTTAATGGTATTTTACCGTAAAATTACATTAAATGTACCATTAGATCTATTACAGTTATTCACCGTATATAGTACGGAAACTTTCTGTAAACCAACTGACAGTTTTTCACCGCAGCATTTTTACAGACTTTTACTGTTAAAATCACGGTCATTTTTTACAGTGTAGGCCTATTGAAGAAAAGATTAAATAAAAATAGAATAAATATGAAATATAGTGCATATATTTAGCAAAATGCTGCTCTCGAAGTTAATTTTTCTAGCTGACTAACAAGTTTTTGGACATTGAACGGCTTTTCTGAGGTAAATGTGACTTTATTTGACATTTATAATCTGTTTTATTGACGTCTTTCCGCTGTTGAAACACTGATTGAGCGATTACATGATACGGATTTCGATATACTGTACTGTATCTTTCAACATAACTGTTGGTGTTCATTCATGTTTATTTCGTGTTGTAACTAGTAAAGTGGAAGTGACGATCGGTTCATGTGCACTTCAGACTTGAGGCGCACACAAAGAGCGCCAAACCAGATTGCGCCAGCTGAAAAGACATCTATGGTCTGGCTCGGTTCTTGAGAGGTTTATTGTGCTTGCCTTGGTAAGAAAAACAAAACATGATGAGCGCTGAGGCAGACCAGCCTAAAATGTTACTTTTAAAACATTTTTTTTTTGTCATCCTATCAACAAACAGAGTGGTGCATAATGGAGTACAGCAGAGCAGCATCAATAATATCAAATATTGGGGGGACAATTTGGCCATTTCTAATCAATGTATATATGGTGGTTACCAGTGATGTGCGGTGGTGTTTTAAAATGAAGAGGAAAATTCAATTCTATTTTGTATTTTTACACTATGTAATGTTCTATTTTTAAAACCAAGTATAAGTTTAATCAAGTTAGTGTTTTTACGCATTTTTACATTTATTCCAAATAACTAAAGGCAGTAACAATTTAAACAATATATATTATTTATAAACTAATATTCAGCTTTTCTTTTTAATAGTCAATTAATTTTCAGCAGTCATCAAGCTTGTACACACTGGTCAGTGGTCACAGACACAAAGATGTACCTTTAATTTCACGGCACTGATTGCTCACAAAAAAAACTCATTTCGAGTTTTCGATTTTAACATGAAATAAAGCGGTGATATCTAAGTGACAGTTGTTTACTTACTTTTTAATTAGTCTTCCCATTAACGCCATCACTGTCATCATTCAGGCCAATTCGACAAGAAACGCGCAAAAACAAAAGGCGGGATTTATCGCACAAACCAATCATGTCCAATCATAGCGTGATGGAGGCACTGCCTCCTCTCAAGTGACTTTCCCCCATTCATTCTCGATAACTAAACCCACTGCATGCTTTGGGGGCTCTGCTATGTTTCTATGAGCTGAAGGGAGGTACAAGAGACGTGGACGCCCCGCTGTAACTTCACCTGCGGGTGTCGCTGTTTGACAGTGTTTCTTTAGAAAAACAAGTGACTTTTACACTTTTTAAAAATAAAATTAGCCAAATTTTTGAGTAGGCATTGCCTCCTCGGAGGAAACACCCCTGGTGGTTACGGCCCTGCCATGACGCCAGCTATATGCTAGTGTGCTCCTAAACTTTGGCAAAATCTCATTGGATGAAATGCTTAGGTCAGATTAGGAACAAAACAATGAAAGTTTAGTGTCCTTTCACACTTTGTTTCACCCTCATTCTTCACTATCCTTTGATACAGCATTGACACATCCTCAGGGTAATGCTGCCTCTCCAGCGTGAGGTTATGCTCAGCTTTTGCCTTGGATATGCAAGAGGAAGATGCTATGCTATGCTACACTAAATTATGTGGGCCTTTGTTGATCAGTCACAGACAACTCACTAATTTATGCGGTATACTATCTGCCTCAGTCAGTTTATGCTAAGCTGCACTTTGGCTTTGTTTTGTCTCATTTCACTGTGAGCCTGGTGGCCTGACATGAACTGGGAATAAACTTTTTTTCCAGGCCTTGGAGCTCCTGTCAAATTTCAGACCGCTTGAGTTTGTCTTTGCGTGTACATAGCCCAAAGGACCCAGAAGTTGTGGCTTGGTTACATTCTCTCTCTCTCTCCCTCTCTCTCTCTCTGTCTTCTCATCACCCACTCTCCCCTCTATCTCTCATTTTACTTCCCCCTCTCTCACTTTCTGTTTGACTTCCTCTCTGTCTATGCCACCTGCTCTCTGGTCCCAAGACCCTGTTGGCGACAGATTTGTCTTCCACTGGCCTCATGCAACCTGCTGTGAGAAGAGAACCATTGAGAGATCACTTAAACAAAGTGGGACTAAAGAAGAAGATAGACAGATAGAGAGACAGACAGCCGAGAGAGAGAGAGAGAGAGAGAGAGAGAGAGAGAGAGAGAGAGATGTTGTAGATCCCATAATAGAAATGGTATCCATCCTGACATTTATTATTTTTTTTTTAATAATTGACTTTTTAAGATAAGAGATTTTTTAATGTTTTCTGGAGGGGAAAAAAATCCAAATGAAGTGTGTTTTTGCTTAAAACAAGCGAAATTATCTGCCATGGGGTAAGAAAAATAATCTTGTTTCTGTTTGAAATCTTGTTTCTTGTTTCTGTCCCAAACAGAAACAAGATTATTTTTATTACCCCATAGGCAGATGATTTAGCCTTTGAGTCAAAAAGGTTGAGAATTACTGAGTTAACTGGGCCATACAAAACCTTGACCTCTTGGGATATGACATACAGTAGGCCAGATTTTACAGTTGCATGAAAAAGTATGGGAACCACTTGCAGAATCTGTGAAAATGTGAATAATTTTAACAAAATAAGAGAGATCATACAAAGTGCATGTTATTTTTTATTTAGTACTGTCCTGAGTAAGATATTTTACATAAAAAATGTTTACATATAGTCCACAAGACAAAAAAATTTAATGAGTCTCTTGTTTGTCCTGAGCAGTTAAACTGAGCTCTGTTCAGAAAAATCCTCCAGGTCCTGCAGATTCTTCAGTTTTCAGGCATTTTTTGCATATTTGAACCCTTTTCAGCAGTGACTGTATGATTTTGAGATCCATCTTTTCACACTGAGGACAACTGAGGGACTCGAACACAACTATTAAAAAAGGTTCAAACACTCACTGATGCTCCAGAAGGAAACACAATGTATTAAGGATGCCGGGGGGTGAAAACTTTACAACAGGATGAAGATGTCCAAATTTTTCTTATTTTGTTGAAAAATTTTTTTTTTCATTTAGTACTGCCATTTGCAAGCAACAGAAGATACTTGCATGTTTCCCGGAAGACCAGTTAAGTAAAATTTACCTTTATCTTCAAATTCAAAAGTTTACACCCCTGGCTCTTAATGCATCATGTTTCCTTCTGGAGCATCAGTGAATGTTTGAACCTTTTTTAATAGTTGTGTTTGAGTCCCTCAATTGTCCTGAAAAGATGGATCTCAAAATCATTCAGTCACTACTGGAAAGGGTTCAAATATGCAAAAGATGCTTGAAAACTGATGAATCTGCAGGACATGGAGGATTTTTCTGAAGAACAGAGGTCAGTTTAACTGCTCAGAACAAACAAGGGACTCATGAACAACCATCACAAAACATAAAAACAGTCGTAGATCATCCAGGTAACCACACACAGTATTAAGAATCAGTAGTTCACATACTTATGAATGGGGTTATTTTAATAAATTCAGCTATTTTTTTTTTTTTTTGTCTTGTAGACTATACACATCTTTTAAGTAAAATATCTTAATCAGGACAATACTAAATAAAATATAATATGCATTTTGTATGATCGCTCTTATTTTGATAAAATCATTCACATTTTCACAGATTCTGCAAGTGGTTCACATACTTTTTCATGCAACTGTACATAGTCCCTATGAGCTAATAACAGTGTTTCTACAAAAGCAGAGTATTTCTAAAGTGGTTGATGGATGTAAATCTTAAATTACCCTATAATTATTCCCTCATCCCTTTTCCTGTGATTCGCTCCACATTTTCATCCGGTAGAGCGGAGGATAACTCCAGATGCCTTGTAAATATTATCCAGGGTGTCGTGCTGTGATTGTGCCAGTTCAACGTTATTTTTCTGCTGATGACTCTTTATCTAATGAGTCTCCGGAGACAGACGGTGATCTGATCCACCCCACTGATACCACGGACAGATAAGAAGAATAGTGCTTAAAACGGCTCTTTGTTCACTCTAATGGTATAAGTTCACACACCTGTGTTTGTGTACGTGGGTGGTTGAGACTAATTGCAGGTGCTTAAAGACTGGTTCAAATGTTAATTAGAGCTTACAGACCTTTTCAAAATAATCTGTGACATTAGTGTTTTTTTTTTAAATGCAGTCATCACATATAAAACATTATGTTTATAAAATGAATTGGGTCACAGTCATTTTAAAAGTATTATTAAAAATAAAAATTATATCATCGTTTACTCACCCTCATGATGTTTCAAACCTGCATGAGTTTTTTCATCTGTGAAAAACAAAAAGAGATACACCAGCAAAATGTTCATGCTGCTTTTTTTGCTTTTAATGAAACTGAAATGGTGTCTGATACAGTCAAGCTACAAATATGAAGAATATGAAGACAAAATCAACATGAAGCTAGTCTATATTATTTTTTGATCTATGACGAAATTTAAGACATTATAATAATCTCTTCTTAAAATCCCTTCTTATTTACACTTCTACATATTTAAACTTGGCATGTTACCAAATGCGCGAGAACCATAAAACTTAGCGCAACACGTCTTGGTGTGCCAGTGTCAGGGAATAATTTTGAGCAGGCACATGGTTTTGATATCGCTTAATATAGTTGTTCTTGTGCTTGAATAAATCAGTGTTGTTTAGAGATAGAAATTCATGATGATGAGCCTGTGGATTTGAGAAAGACATTACATTAGTGTGACATCCTTTCTAACATCTAATTTTGCTCAGTAGAAAAGAAAGAATTCAGAATTTTCTTTTTTGGGTGTGAACTATCCCTTTAACTAAGATAACATAGCAAAATAGTGGCAAAACTATATGCATTCTTAGATATTTTTTTTCTCGCTTTGCTGCATGTGAAACACTTCATTAAACATACACTGCTCATGCATGACAACACATTCAGTGTGAAAGAATATGAATGCTAATAAAAAGATCACAACATATAGCAAACATGAGCTGTTTGAGCTATAAATTGTTAAGAATTGTATAAAATGACTGATGGGGTTAGACCGAAGTACAGATTTCAGGGTGCCCGGGTCATTAAATATTGCCAGTTCAGTGATTTGGCCAAAGAGGTGATGTCATTTCCTGAATGATGCTACAGTTCATTTGCTTCCTGGCTCTGTAGCCTAGAGTGGGAACTGTGATAATTATATATCTCAATATCAGGCCAACACAAGCTGAAGTGAGACTAGTTGACACTGTCTGGCTGTGACAGCGTTTCGCACTGCGTAGGCTGAGAGATGGAGGGAGGGTCCTTTAAAGGAATATTCTGGGTTTAGTACAAGTTAAAGCAACTGTATGTAAGTTAACAGTGATGGGAAGTTAAGTGATAGGAATTCACTGTTGTAAATATACCTTTAGAGTAACTACAGTAGATAGCCATACACACACATTTAACATAGGAATGACAGAAGTGTCAAAAGGTCATTCGGTTTAACCGTCCAAAGGCCAATACAACTATTTCATTTGTGATTAAAATATCTTAAAATGTAATAAATGTATATATTTTTTATTCTGACATGATTTTATCATATGTCAACATAGTGCAATGTGGTATTAAAATTATGTGTAGAAGTTGTTGCTTTGTTATGAGAAAGAATGTCCGGAAAAACTAATTTCATTGATGTCATAACCAATATAAAGGGACCATTTTGGATCAAGTCATGCGGTCAGTATCATGTGACAGGATGTGACATCATTCAGACTCCTGCAAAGGACCACATGGTCATGAAGCAAAGTAACTAACTCTCTTTAAACTATTTGAAAAATTCATGTTTTCACTTGCTCATACATGTCCCGAAACATCAGGTCATTCGGTACAACCGCTATAAAACATGGAAAATGTTGTAATATTTTAAAAATGTTTTAAATATAAAATGTTTAATTGTCCTTTTGTTAGCTAGCTAGATATCAGCCTGTTAGCATTCTTCGAAAATATCGTTATTCGGTATAACCAAAAGTGTCATTTGGTAAAACCGAAATTTTGGTTAAACCGAATGACAAATTTTGTCCATCTTGTAAAAAATGACAAAAGCAGTGTTAATTAATTATAAAAACCTCATAATCTCATTGTTAACACTTAATAAAACTTCAATTATTTCTCCATTTATTTATTTATTTTTTTACACTTTTAAAAACCTTATTTGTCAATGACCCATTTACATTGTGTGCTAAGCGTTTGAATGCGTATGAGTGTAATCAAATGTTGGCGACACGATAGACCACATTGCACATAATATTTGACATTATAGACTATTACAAGCAAGCAGAGACAGGTTTATGGCTTACCTGCCATAAAATGTATTGTTAGATGATTTTTGACATCACAGACAAAATAGAAAACTCTGTGAGTTAGGGTCAATAAGGTGTTATAAGGTTGCCATCTTTCATAAACAACACTGGCAGGGATGTATTGAGTAACATACTTCAGTAAAGCAATCTGTTCATTTGAAAGCAGAAATGTGAAGATTACATTAATTCTACTTTTAAAACGGGTCTATTATTTGAGCTGTAAAGCTGTTTACATCATTATTTAGCAATTTTAGGGTTTATGCCATTGTGTCATGGCAGTGAAGTTGGGTTAGTGTGGTAATAAACATTGTTCCCTTAGTGGTGTTGAATGAGCTTAAAGGGAACATTCAGACAAAAGTGACTTCTATCATTCAAAAATGAATGAATGAATCATTATTTACTCTCCCTCATGTCTTTCCAAATCTGTAAAAATCGGACTTTCTTTCCTCTATGGAACACAAAAGAATATGTTTTGCGAAATGTCTCTTTGATTTTTTTTTTCTGCATACAATGGAAATCAATGGTCCAACATTCCAAAATATTTTCTCTTATGTTCCACGGAAGAGAGAAATTTAAATGTGCTTGAGGGTGAGTAAATGATGACAGAGTTTTTATTTTTGGGTAACCTGACCCTTTAAAGGTATTAGTATTATTATGGTATTATTAATCCAATAGTATTTCAACATCACAGGTTGCCAGTTGGCGGAAAACACCGCGTATTGCAGCCATGGAAACCAGCAAACAAACTGGGTCAGAGAATCGCCGATTCTACCTGACCTAAAAAGCCTCTGCATCCATGTAAAAATCTCTATGAACGACAGCATATTAAAACACAGATAAATCAACTCATCAGCTTACAGTGTGTAAGTTTCCTCAGCTTTCATTGTCAATTGCGCTCCCTCTTGTTGTGTGTCCTCAAGCTGGCCACCCACGTCTTTGAATGAGGGGGCGGGGCAAACAATATTTTGAATTTGGACTGCAGTACCTATTTTGACCACTGCGTGTCGTTCCTACATATAGCCCCTTTAACTTGTACTGAACCCAAAATATTTCTTTAAAGTATTTTACAAATGAAATGTCTTTGTGATATATATATATATATTTTTTATGCCTGTTGTTGACATACACATCTCACATTTAAAGCCCAGATGTTCCAAAGAATCCACTGAATTCTGAATAATCATTTGTTGTCGTCTGGCATGTCCCTCCAGGCGGGTCAGGAGGGGCGCTCACTTGCGATCTGCCAGCGAAAATCCCTGTGAGCGTAGTGTCAGGAAAATCTTGCTTACACTGAAAGGTTTTCGTGCGTGTGGATTTGAGGGGGAAAAGGGGTCAGAGCAGTACCCTTGACAGTGATGTGATGAGGGCGACAGCCCCACTTCACTGGACTCACACGCACTCTCTGATTTATTTCTCTTTTCACAACTTTCTCTCTGATTGGGCAGGGCTCAGTGGGTATAGAGACGTCAGTTGCGGCTGATTAAAATAGACGATGCTTATCATACTGTGGTATTGCCTTGTAATTTATGTCTGATTGCTTGCAATCTCTGCCAATATATCTTTCCCATCATCAGTGTCTCTATGTGTTTTTAATCTTTGCAGTTCACCCTTTGCTCTGCACATTAATAATCATCTGTGTGTGTGCGCACATTAAGCAGGTATGCTCAAATCGCTGTATAATTGTGCATATGCGTGATGCGAGTAAAATGTATTCATATAAGAGTCTGACATTGACATGGTTATTCAAATTCATGCTAAACAACAGCCAAAACACCCTCAAGCTTTAAAAACAAGAGTTGTGCACGCACTTCTATATGTGTGGGAGACTATCAAGAAAATGTTTAGGTTATATTTCATTCAATCAAAGAAGGAAATAAGAAATTATATTCTGCTTAAAGAAAGTGAAGTCCATTTTTGGACAACATAATAACATTATATCGACATTATTATAATGTCAAATGTAGGTGTACATTTTTTATTATAATATAAAATGAAATATTATAATATATAATACATAAAATATTATATATTTTATATTAATTAATTATTAATATTAATATTATAATATTAAACAACAATAATAATAATGGAAAAACTAGAAGTGAAACCTTGGGATGCCTTTTGGTAATGGTAACTAGGGGGCAAATATGCTTAAATGTCTTAAAAATAATGTCAAAATGCAAAATAGCTTAATGGTCCTAAATGTGTTCTTCATTTTCTGAATGCAAATTAATTTTTTTTGGTGAAATATGACATTTCTTGACAGGCTTTGTGAGATTCAGCCATGTGTAGTTGTGCATCCATATTGTATAGCCTACCACCCACAGAACAGAGCTTTAGGGTTTTAAGAAACTAGTGCCACGCTCTGTGTCCGTCTGCTTGCAGAGTGTCGGGATAAAGTGTTTGAGACATTGGGTGAATGAGTTTGATCCTGGTCCCTCGCTGCTCTGATCTCTCTCTATCTGTTGCGGCAGGCCTGGCTAATGGAAGCCGACCTCTGAACATGTCACCTATCTACTTCCATTCACGCTGGTGTGACCAGGGAATGGATCTTAATTTACCCTTGTGTCCCTTCTCGTGTCCTCTCTATACCAGTGCTGGCACAAACCTTACCGTGCTATTTTAAGGACTACAATCCATTTAGAGCATTGTAGAGTTACAGGAATAGGTTACCCCCAAATGACCATTCTGCCATCATTTACTCACCCTCATGTCATTCTGTTATTCAGCTCATATTTTCCTCCTCAACACTAAAAAATAAAGGGGGATTTTGCAACCATGCCATAGGAGAACCATTATCTGGGTTCCCCAAAGAACATTTCAGTTAACTGTTCTTAAAATAAAAAAATTTTTCTTACTGTGAAAAACATTTTAATAATCTAAAAAAGACTTTCCCACTATATTGTGCAGAGGAAACGTTCAGATGTTGAAGGTTTCCAATGTAGCCAATAAAGAAGAGTGAAGTGAGTTGTTATTTGCTGTGACCAGATTATTGGGTCAGACTGGTTTTGTGGATCAGCTGATTCATTGAAAGATCCAGTTCAAAAGAGTGAATCATTCAGAAATCACACATATCTACTCTGTCTAAGAGTAAAGAGAGCTTGGGGTAATTATTCAAACTGCACCAACAAACGTCAAAGCCTGACAAATGCATCTGTTACCGTTGGTCTGTTGCCATTGTCTGTGCAGTGTGAATTTAGTCACACAAAACTCAAGTTTCAGTTATTATTCATTTTTCAAAATGTCTTCCTTTTGCATTAACTATTCCCTTAAATTCATCATGACATCAAAATGGACAATTCTAATTTTTTTATGGAATATTGCAGTATTTATTATAAATGATTTAACCAAAATAACTTTCCCTCTCTCTTGCAACGATGTCTCTTTTTTGGGTGATGGCGGGACAACTCGCTCACGATATCACATCAGTAGCAAGCCACAACCATCCAACCATCCAATGAATTCCAGAGAAGCCATTTCACTCGATATTTTACAACTTCCATTTCATAAGAAAACCTGAATAATTAATTTGACAAAGATTCAGTTTCAGAGGATAATGTCAAGAGCTCATGTGGTTATCTATTTTTTGATGTTTTTAAATTGTGTTGACACATTTTGTGGTCAAGATGGTGAGCCTGAAGAAAAACATCTGTTACCAGTAATTAACTGATGACTCAAAATGTTTTTTACACAATTAATGTTGTTGTGGATTTGTTTACATTTATATAAATGAAGTAGTAGCCTCTCTAGACCAAGGCAGCAGCATAGCACACCTGCGTCCTTCGCCCACTATGTCCCAATGGGACATAAACAGCAAATGTCAAGCAAACTAAACACATTCCATCTGCACTGAAGAAAAGATAAGTCTCCAAGTCCCCCACCAACTCCATTCTCACGGCTAAGACAACTAAATTTCAGATGAATTGGCCCTAGATGGGTGGTGTCTCTCCTGTGAACTTGCCATAACACTGGCTGGCCACCCACAGCTGTTTTACAAGGATGTCTGCAGGCATGACATGATCATTCTGAACATTAACATGTAGCGCTGGGAGGTGTTGCAGTTGACTGATCTAGATAGAGCGGTATCCTCACACAGCAGCTAAAGAGGGGTGAAGAGATGCCCCCTAGCCAGACTGAGTACAAATGAAGCTGGCACAGGGATCACCACGCCATCATTTACCAAAAAAAAAAAAAAAAACCTGTTTCCAAGACTGCATCGATGTTGCTTAACCCTAAATCTTGAACCCTTTCATAACTTTTAGCATTATCACAGAGTTTAATTCATCAATGACACGATTCTCCTACAAAACTATTAATTTATTCTAAAATACAGTTATACTTAGTGTGACATGAATATGCCTATTTTGTGATGAACATGTTTTTACTTTCTGAATAAAAATTAATTTAGATATTTCTGGGGGTATGAAGTAAAAAATGTCAAGGTAATATAACCATTCTGGGAATGAAGAAAGTCTTATGAAAAAAATAAGGCCTTAAAAGGAAAATATTATTAAAGTAGGTTTCCATAATCCTAATATATGTAAAATTTAAAATAATTCTGCATATTTGTAATTCACTGTATTGTTTAATTATTTTTACCATACAAAATATTTAGACAAATAAAAAAGTACAGTAATATATATTTATAAAAATATATTTAATTTTAGAGTGATTCAATTAAAACTTTTATTGAAATCGGTATAAAAATACTGCATAAAAATACTGTACATTTTGTATTTATTTAAATATTTTTAAGGTAAAGAGTAATTGTACCTTTTACCTTGAAAAATATAGTCATTAAAGGTGCTAAAGAGGATGTTTTGTTTTATACATTTTTGCAATATTACTTGAAACTGTCTTTACTAACTGATAAAAGACTATTTATTAGGTGCACTGAAAGGAATAATATTAATATACATCATCTGTGCACGAGGTAGGGCCTTAAAAACATCAGCCAGTCGTTTATCGATCATCGCTTAAACGATTGGCCCTCTGGCTTGTCAATCACTGCCGTGACGTTCCTTGTGAGAGACGAGCGCGGCTGCACGCTCCAGTAACTTTCCACACTCCACAGGCGCCGCATGCAATGTTTTTGTCAGGAGACAGGAGTAACAACTGCAGATTATGAGTTACCTGCGGTGAGTCCGACATAATGAATCCACTAACACGACACAGAGAATGCCGTTGGTAAACACTCGTGTTCCGATACTCGTGCACGAGTTTTGGGAGGCGTTTCCTCGAAATGAGCTGTGAAGGAGGGGGGCTGTTCTTACGCATGCGCTCATTTCAAAAACTCAGTAACAGTCTTTGGTTTCTCAGACGAAAAGATCCTCTTTAACACCTTTAAATTTAAACTTTTCTTGAATATGGTATAAAAGCTTTTAAAACTAGATAAAACCAACCTTCCTAAGAACTTAGCACATGTAGTTTAACACCAGTGTGGGTGTTAAAGTAGATTTTTAAAAGATTTTTTCTTTTCTTTATCATTTTTCATGGACACGCATAGGTATCTCTGTAATGTTTGTGCCTATTTTAAACTATCCTACCTGTCAGCTAATGTATTAATAAAGATATCACCTTTTCTCTGATCAAATCCACTAAACAAACTGGCAATCTGATTTTGTTCTCTAAAGCCTGAGCTGACAATACCAATAGCCTGTGCCGATCAAATCAACCTGAAACCTTTCATTCCAACTCTCCACTCTCTGTAAACTTGCTTGTCGGGTTTCATTGGATTTGCTCAAGTCTGTTTTTATTGTAAATGGCTTCGGTCGAACGGTGGACTGCTGTTGTCCGTGGGGAGGGGAATGTGCAAGCAGACAATGAAGCAATCTTGCTCAAATTCAGCTCTGGTGCCACATCCCCAGTCACACCAGTTTGTTTGTGTTTGATTGAGCAAAGGAGGATTTGCATGATGCAGAGCTTGAGTTCAAGAGAAGCACTTGAAGGAATAATAAAGATGCATATATAAATAATGAGAATAAAGGGCGTGTGGAGGAAGATCATTTTTAGAGGGAGTTTCCAGGCAAGAAATCATTTGTTCACCGTTTATTATGGATATAAAGACGTGTAATCTATCTGCATCTGTTCAGGTGTGTGTGCGCACATTTATGTTTTCCTTTAGTTTGTCTGCTTATTGGTGAGCCCAGCACAACGCATTGATTTCCTATTGGTCGATACGAGCCAGAGTTAAATAGCAATAGGAAGGAGTTCAGAGCAAACACACTCTTTTTCCTCCTCGTTTGTCTGTTTTCTCTCTTTCTTCCCTCTAGTAATCAGTTTCATAAGCATGAAGGATAACCTTTTTGGAGTCTAAGAACCAACAAGCTGAAATTATGGTGAGCAGCACAAGATGGACCAGCCTCTAGCGAATGAATAAAGCAAGGAGAAAGTATGGAGAGAGAGAAAAAGGGGTGGAAGGAACAGTGTTTGATTATTCATGATGAAATAATTTGCCAAGACAGAGAGAACGAGAGAGATTGGGAGTTAGGGCATACAGGAGACCAGCGGATGCAGAGTGCTCCGATGTCTTGTGGGATAGCTCCACGTCTCCCTTGTAGGCCATTTTTCTCCTCTGTCACATTCTCAGATGTGACAACAGCCTCCTGGCCGTTATGTCCCACCAATCCTCTCCTGACAGTTAACGAGACACACATGCATGGCACATGCATACATACCCACACACGTCCATGTTAACACTTTATTTCTTCCTCTCTTTGCTCACCTCAGCTGTCTCTGCTTTTGCTCTTTGAAGTGATGGTTCAACGGAAAATGAAAATTAGAATGTACTCACCCTTATGTCAATCCAACCGGCATGACTTATTTTCTACTGTGGAAAGCAAATTTTATTTTTTTTATTTTTTCTATTTTAGGAACTATTTTCAAAATGAAAGTGAACAAGTACTTACACAAAAACACCATGAAAACATAATTAAAGTGATTTACATGACTGTCCAAGTCTTCTGAAACATGTGATAGCTTTGAAACAGGATGTAATTTTGGTTGTTATTCACTGAAAATTTCAAAACCTGCCATATCTCTCTTCTCATGTTCATTAGAGAGGTAGCAATATCTACGGAGCCCCACACATGACGTGGAAATCAAAAGAATTTGGGAATTCATTCCCAAAATTGATAAATTAGTTACATTTGTATGGATAAATCATGCTGTGGCCATGGTTTAACTAAAACAAAGGAATGAATTAATGTACAAAATTTAAATAAAACAATTAAGTCATAGGAACAAGGAGTTTTTTTTTATTTTTTCCCTGTATGTCATGTTTGGGGCTCTGTAAATATCATAAATGATTCTTTTTGAGTCAAATCTTTTCAATGAATCACTTGATTCTGTTTGATTCTGAATGATTGGCTCACTAATTGAGCTAATCAGTTTCTCAAGAAAGCTCCGGTACCTGCAAAAATGACTAAATTCTTTTTTTTTTTTTTTTTTTTAAAGCTATGGGGGTGAGCAAATCATGACAGAATTGTAATTGTCTTGGTTGAACTAATCCTTTAACTTCCTGGGTTATCTCTGTACAGATAATGCTAATATATTTCCTTTTTAATCCACTGTATTTTCTCCCCCATATCCCTTTCTTCCTTTCTCCATTTCCCTTTCTCAGTTCTTCTTCGCTCTTTTGCTCCCAAGGCTCCACTTTCTATTTTTTTCCTCCCAGCTCGCTGTCTGTCCACTTGGGGGCCTCCTGCTTATATCATATCTGAGTGTACGAGTGTAAAAGCGTGAGGGTATGTGCGTTTGAGAGAGATCTGGAGTGCGTGCTAATGTAATAAGAGGTAAAGTGTGTTTTAGGGAGGAGAAAAGAGAATGCTGAAATAAGGATGTGTTATTCAGTGCATTTCATTGTAATTTTACTCTGTGATCAATACAAATGAGAGCTGAGACTGCAGCAGGCCTCAGATCAGAAAGAGTCATCATTTCAGGATATGAAATCATCTCTCACTCAACTGAAAACTACAGATGGATGGATGGATGGATAGATGGATAGATAGATTGCTGTTGGGGGAGAGGCAGAGGTCTGTGTGTGTGTTATCATTCTCTGCAAACTGTTCAAGAAGTCTCTTTTGTCTTTGTCAGATCAGAGTGATTAATTTGTCTCTCTTTCTCTTTTCTCATCTCTCCCTGTCGGTTTGACGCTTCTGTCACTCTGCCCTGCTCGACCCCACCATCAGTCATTCATCCCAATCCCCATTCCTGTTGACCTTTCACCTCACCCTCAAACCTCATCATCAGTCACACACCTGATAGCACGACTAGACTCCCACTGACATAAACCTGACTCCTGTTCAATATTTATTTCCTTTTTCCCTCTTTCATATTACTCTGAATTCTAACTGTTGTCATGTGCACCAGCAGGTCAGAGAGGCTATTTCTATATCCTGTCCTACTTCTCAGGGTGTATATAATATACACCGATCAGGCATAACATTATGACCACCTTCCAACAATGCTTAGGTAGGTGGTACGTGTCAAAGTAACATCCACATGGATGGCAGGACCCACGGTTTCCCAGCAGAACATTGCCCAAAGCATCACATTGTCTCCGCCGGCTTGTCTTCTTCCCACATTGCATCCTGGTGCATGTGTTCCCCAGGTAAGCGAAGCACACACACCTGGACATCCACATGATGTAAAAGAAAACATGATTCATCAGACCAGACCACCTTCTTCCATTGCTCTGTGGTCCAGTTCTGATGCTCACAGGCCCACTAGCGGTGGACAGGGGTCAGCATGGGCTCCCTGACTGGTCTGTGACGATGCAGCCCCAAACGCAACAAACTGTGATGCACTGTGTGTTCTCACACCTTTCTATCAGAACCAGCATTAACTTTTGAAGCAATTTGAGCTACAATAGCTCTTCTGTTGGATCAGACCACACGGGCCAGCCTTTGCTCCCCACATGCATCAGTGAGCCTTGGCCGCCATGACCCTGTCGCCGGTTCACCACTGTTCCTTCCTTGGACCACTTTTGATAGACACTGACCACTGCAGACCGGGAACACCCCACAAGAGCTGCAGTTTTGGAGATGCTCTGACCCAGTCGTCTAGCCATCACAATTTGGCCCTTGTCAAACTCGCTCAAATCCTTACGCTTGCCCATTTTTCCTGCTTCTAACACATCAACTTTGAGGACAAAATGTTCACTTGCTGCCTAATATGTCCCACCCACTAACAGGTGCCGTGATGAAGAGATAATCAGTGTTATTCACTTCATCTGTCATAATGTTATGCCTGATCTGTGTATATATATGTTCATCTTCAAGTCTTGTTACAATTTAAAATAACTGTTTTGTATTTTAATACGTTTTGAAAGGTTATTTATTCCTGTGATGTAAATCACATTTTCCTTAGTATCTCACAAATCTTACTGTTCAATTCAGTTTTCATAGAATTCCGCAGATTCTCCCCACAATCAGTGCAGAAATGTAATGAAATGAGTTTTTTTTTTTTTTATACACTCCTGCTAAAGTATGTCACTCATATTTTATTGAGTCTTTAGTTCAGTCATGTGGTTTGTGTGTGTTTGTCAGTGAGAAGTCCCTAGGATTTGGTTTTGTTCACTCATGTGCATTAATGTGAATGTGTTTCTCTTAGACAAAAGTGCTTGTATATGTGTCCCTCACTATTAAACATATACATAATAAAAACAGAAATATATGTCATTAAGTGAAGTTCACAACGTAATTTCGGGAGGAGTGAACCCATTTAATCTTTTAATTAGTGAAATTCAAACATAATTTCAAGTGGAGGGAAGCCTAATCTTTCAATTAACGACCAGAGCATATAAGCAGCTACTCACCCTGCTCTGGCATCAGTTTTTTCGATATCCCTCCACCTCCCCAACTCCACCACATAGTTTAGGCATCTCATCTATCGTATTACTCTGCAGTCACTAGTAGTCCCTGGGGGGTATATCCAAGCTCGAGTTGAAGCTGCTTCCTCGAGCCCCTCCACAGCGGACAGCAAGCCAAATACGCTTAACCTTATTAGCTTAAAGATTCTATGAGGAAACAAACTCGTGAATAGCCATAAAATTAGAAAATTAGCCAATTTTGTTTAAATTAAGGAGATAGCAGAATAGATTGCAGAAATGAGTACACCCTAGATTTAATTCAACAAATGTATAATATTCTAGTACTTAGTATGCCCTCCATAATTTTGAATATACTGCTCTGACCCTTCTTGGCACTGAGTGTACAAGTTCATGACAAATTGTCACATCTGTCCTGTTTAACTCCTGGATGATGAGCTCCTTAAATGCCCTGATCTTTAATGGAGAGTGTTGCTCAACTCGTCTCTACAGAATCCCCCACAGGCGCTCAAGAGTGTTAGGACTGAGCGCAATACATGTCCATAGAAGGTTTTTCATCTTGGGAGAATGCATATCCTCATTGTCATGTTGAAAAAAATGCCCAACAATGCAGGGAATGAGGAGAGGGTAACATCTTCTGTTTCAAGTTTGTGCATTAAATTACACAGTGGTGTGTGAATTCATGACAGCATTGATGAAGCACAACTCCCTCACACCTTCAGCACTCATACATCCTTATATAAGAGCTTTACTACCACTGAACTTTACTGTGGGAACCAGGCACTTCTCACTGCACTCCTCCTCTAGCAACACAAAAACATTTTAGATGCTGTTAGATCCAAAATGATTGATTTGGTCTTATGAGACCAGAGTATTGATTCCCAGAATCTATATTTTGTAAATATGGGCTTTGGAAATGGCTAACTGACTTTATTGTGCTTTGGCTACAGTAGGTAGTTCCAGTGAGAACAACAACCATGAATGTCATTTCTGCAGGCTGTATCTTACTCTGTGTGATAAACAGTCATTTTAAAACTCTTTTCATAGCTTTTGCTGGCTCTGAGACACTCGCTTGGTATTTCTCCTGCTCTTTGTCTAGCAAAAAAATCCCTCATCACTAAATGAAAGCTTAAAATGAAGGCCTGTTTATTTTATTGAATTATTTCAGGGGCCTTGTCACAAGTCCATTGTTTTTGAATTTCTGTTACTTTTGCTATATTTTCACACTTAAAACAAATATTTGGTAATCCTCTTGTACCACTGTCCTCTTTTGTGCTAAGAAATAAGTCTCCTGACAGTTCTCTCCCAAGTGCTTCCACTGTTGTCAGCATTGAGTCTGAGAATGATTCAGTGGGCTATATAACACTTTTAATTTTTCAAGAAATTACTTCTCTTTAAATGTTTTGGTTCAACATACTTACATGTTGATCAAACATTGTCTTAAACTTACGCCAGAAAATTTTTATTTCGTTTTATTTAGTAACTTTTAGGAGGGTGTACTCATTTTTGCTACACAACATTTTATCACCTTGATAAGAAAATCTTATTTTCCTGAATAATTTTGACATGCTTCTTTGGTAATTGATTAAGCAGACTTGCTGGAACATTATATCTCTAAAAAAACCCTATCATGTCTTCTAAGAAATCGAGTAATTGCATGATTTGAAGTTTTGAGAAGTAAATTTTGAGTTTCAGTGCCAGACAATGATGATATGTCTGACAGACTCTCACTGGAATCAAGACAATTTTATTACTGTACGAAGCCAAGAACAAGAGATTTGACCAGCTAAAACTTGCCTTCTCATATCTCTTTATTAAAAGATTTGCTTCGCAGTTTTTATTTGAACAGTGATTTGTAAGAGCTCCTTGACACCCTCCATCTTCTTCCTCACTTCCAGCAGTCCTGTCTCTTTGGATGGTTCCCTTTCTTTGAGATTGTTCCTCCCACAACTCTTTGTCTCTCATAGCAAAACCATACTTTTTCCACTTTCACAGCTGTTTTCCCATAGCCTGACTGTCTCTTCCTCCCCACTCTCTCTTTCTGTCTTTTTCATTCGTATCTCTCTTCCGTTTTCGGTTTCTGTCATGCATCAAAAGAGCTTGACGTTTGTGACGAGAGTGGTCCCAGAGACCCCTCCCACATGAGGACCCCACTGGAACATCAGCTTTCTCATTCAACTCTTATCTGCCCCATTTCGGCTCCTTTCCATGGCAACGGTTGCTGAGAGAGTGAGCGGGCGCCAGGTCTCCAGCGAAGCCCAGCCTTGTCTTAGACAGATGTCTTTGCCGAAAAAAGAAGGCATAAAGAAAAAAGAAGGAGACACTGCTTGAAAGAAGAGCAATGATAGTCCTGAGACATTATGCTTCCTGAGACTGCACAGATGCCAGGATCTTTAAATATGTGCCATGTGAAGGGTGTGGTAGTTATATGGATGTCCATTATAGTGCCTCGCCTCAGTGCTGGTGTCTAATGAGTGTTTAATGTATAGTGCTATCTGGCACACTTGCATTGTTTGTTTATAATGCCTATGAGAGAGTGGGAGATGTGAGGAAACGGTGCTTCTAGCAGCTCTTCCCTGCAGAAATGTTAACTTCAGAGCAAAGAGAAACAGACTGACAGCTGAGAGCTTGTCCATCCAGTTTGTGAGAAGGACCCCTCCCAGGACATAACCCACATTTACTGCTATTTTTACATAAATACCTCACTTTAACACTCAAATATACACACAGACACACACTGTTTAAAAATGTCCTTACGCAGCCCTGTTTCCTATCTTGAACTAACTCAGTTCAGCTGTTCTGAAACTGAAATCTCAGAGTTTCCCTTCTCAGGGTAAATCAAACCAGAGATCAAGTTTTAACTCTGAGTTTGTTGAACCGCCTTATTGAAACGGCCCCAGGACAGGATATTTATTTATTTATTTAAATTTTCTTTGTAAATGTATGAACTTACTGAACCAAATAAGAAGTAAATTTTAAGAAATAACATTAGCTATGCTAACATGTACCCAAGTATAATTTGTTTATTATTTTCAAGAAATAGCTAAGTAATGTAAATATTATTGTGCCATTAACAGTTCGATTTCTTCTTTGCAGTTTTTTTTCTCTTGCATACACATATTGAAAAGGGAACCTCAGCCCCTGTTGTGGTATCAAGGTGCCCAGTACTCTTGTACTGTGTTACTTTATATTCAAAATGTGTACATGTGCTTTGTTTTATACCTTTATGTACTTTCCATCACGAGCAGAGTACTTGTAGAGAGCAGTAGAAGTAACATTGTGATAACGCGTTCTAAGTGTACACAGGAATCAAGCTTAGGCTTTGCACTTGGATAAGTGGACTAATACAGTGCATTTCCATATCATTTCCATCCTTCATCTCTTCATCTGTTCAAAGACCTTGGGTCTTTCCTTCTGTCTCTTTCGTTCTCTTCTTTTCCTTTCGGGAATGTGTGTAGGATTACGTGTTAAACTCAGTCAAGTCTGCCCGACAGAGTGAAACGCCTCTGCAACTGTTGCCTTTATTATACCTGCTCTGGAGACTGAGTGCTCACCATGATATAAGATTGAGGGATAGACAGAGAGGACAGAGACTGAAAAGCTGTTTGGTTTGATTCCTCTCTTCTTAGAAGTTACTTTCTCTGACTTTGTTCCTGGTGAGCTTCTGGGGTGTTTAATGCCTACATAGGCAGATATCTTCTAAGGCAGCAAAAATGTCTATCAAAATAAATGTGACTTAAATAAAATTACAAAAAAAAAAAGAAAAAAAGAAAATTCAGTCACCCTCATGTCGTTCCACACCTGTAAGACCTTCATTCATCTTCAGAACACAAATTAAGATATTTTTGATAAAATCCTATGGCTCAGTGAGGCCTTCATTGCCAGCAAGATCATTTCCTTTTTCAATGCCCAGAAAGCAACTAAAGACACATTTAAAACAGTCCATGTGACTACAGTGGTTCAACCTTAATATTATGAAGTCATAAGAATACTTTTTGTGTGCCAAAAAAACAAAATAGCAAATTTGTTCAACAGTATCTAGTGAGGGGCGATTTCAAAATACTGCTTCATGAAGCTTCAAAGCTTTACGAATCTTTTGTTTCGAATCAGTGGTTCGGAGCGCCAAAATCACATGATTTCAATAAATGAGGCTTCGTTACATCATAAGTGTTGAAATTTCAAAAGTTTATGTGACTTTGACAGTTTGATACACGCTCCGAACCACTGATTCGAAACAAAAGATTCGTAAAGCTTCATGAAGCAGTGTTTTGAAATAACCCATCACTAGATATTGTTGAATAAAGTCGCTATTTTGTCGTCACTTCATAACATTAAAGTTGAACCACTGTAGTCACATGAACTGGTTTAAATTTGTTTTTAGTAGCTTTCTGGGCATCTGAAAGTGTTAATTATCTTGCTGTCAATGCAGGCATCACTGAGCCATCGGATTTTATCAAAAATATCTTAATTTGTGTTCTGAAGATGAACGAAGGTCTTACGGGTGTGGAACGACATGAGGGTGAGTAATTAATGACAGAAATTTCATTTTTGGGTGAACTAACCCTTTAAGCTATCATGAATTCAGTTCCAGTGCAGAATAGTTGTTATCTTTATTCTGTTAATTAAGGCAGTGGAGCGCTCCAGAAAAACAATATCCATAAAATATGACTGTTTTGACAAAGAATTAAATGGAAACCACAAATTAATGATAGCCTTCTTCGCAGCTGTTAACCCCGAGAAGAGAATCCTTTTTTGATTTATAGTGCAGGGTTACAGAGAAATCATCATTAATAAGGAATAGACAGGGGTCAGGATCAAGCAAAAGTTGTCATAAAATAGTAGAGACTTTAGTCCAGAAATTGAAGATCAGCAGACATTCGCAAAATACATTAAATATAGGATATGTGCTTTTATAATACATTATACTGTTTCTGTTTTATCTGCCATTGTGTGTTTTTTTTTTTTCCTTTATTGCAATGCATTGTGGGATTGCCTTCACCAAAAATCTGGCCGAAACAAGGTGTCTCGGGAGGCCGCACAAAATTATTCCGCCTAGCTTTTGGATCAGGCTTTGCATCGGGAGCGTGCCTATGATGCCTTAACATGCTGCCTAGGGAGACGGTTTGCTAGGTTTTGGAACAGAGCATCTATATCTCACTCACTCTCTCTGCTCTGTCTTGTTACAAGCTTTTAGAGCAGATGAGTGAGAGCTGTTTTTAAGGGGCCCGGGGACTGAGGGAAGCACAGGAGGAGAGAGCGAAAGAACAGATCAAAAGAGAGCGAGAGAAAGGGATCCAGCAAGACAGCAATGTTCTGTTACGATAAGAGAATCGTTTAGTTGTGATGATTTCGGGATAGTCTCTGAAATCCGGACGTCTCATCAATTAAACACATGACCACAAAAAAGGGAAACTTTTCCGTGACAGTTTTGAGCCCTGCCATGCTGCCGGGGACTTCCAGAGCACCAATCCGTCCTTTTCAGCTTTTTTTTCCCCCTCACCCCCTTACTCCCGACATGCTTTCCTCCCGGTCCCAGTTTCCTGGTGCTGCTATTCCGGTTATCGTGTGTGTTTGAAGACTTGTGCCAGGTGCCTCTGGCCTAGATGCATGAAGAGGCAGACAGCCTAAGGGGGAAGAAATAGGGACCCAGGTTGGGACATGGCTTTGGATGGATGAATAGGAAGGAGGAAGGCACAGAGGAGGCAGGGTGCTGGATCCACCTCTGAGAGCTGCCCTAACTGGGGCAGATACACTTAATTTGCTCTTCCTGTTGACTCCAGCCACACATTTCCACAGTTAAATTCTCTCTTTCACTTTCTTTCTGGACTGAACTCACTGTGGATACTTGTGGTCTGTTGGAAGTGGCTCATGTTGCCGTGGGATGTGGCTGCTAAGCTGTTGGCTGGCTTGATGACCATAACATGGATAGTGTGTCCATGACTGAGCTGTCGTTTGGCCACTGTCCCGCATGCCTGAAGTGTTTCTGGAACATTTCCACCGCCAGTTCACATACAGACTCCTCAACTACAGTTTTGGACATGAAGATTGTCTCACTGTCCAACTGCATTCGCTCTTATGTGCTTGTCCCTTATATCTAAGAGGTTGTCTATCTTTTGTTTGTTTGTTTGTTTTGTTTTCGTCCTTTCACACTCTGTCCTCTCTTAATGCCCTGCACATCTGGCATGTTGGAAAAGTCTCAACCTCAAATTGACAAACACCAGACTTGGCCGTAAAGGTACTTTTTTCTTCACATTTCTTCTGTCTTTCTGTCACGCTCTGTCCATCCGTCTTTGTTTCTGTAGCTCTTCTTCCCTGAGAGACTTCCCTTTTGCTTTCTTGCTTGATTGTTTTGTTCTTATCTTTAAACCCAGCTGGGTTTGTCCCTCTCTTTCTGGTCTGGTCATCCAATTCTGTGGCCTGAGGGCAAGACCTGTAAGGGAATTAATAAAACATTCGCAAAAAATACACATGGTGGAATATAGTCTTAGAACTAGGAATTTATTTATATTCAAATATTTAATGACGTAATGTTTTATATCAAAAGTGGGAGGTGGTGAGTAAGATTTTTCTTTTAAATAAATTAAAATTAAAAAATAAAGCTTTGCCATCACAGGAATAAATTAGATTTTAAAATATATTAAAATAAAAAATAGTTAAATTGTATTATAGGGGACCTATTATGCCCCTTTTTACAAGATGTAATATAAGTCTCAGGTGTCCCCAGAATGTGTCAGTGAAGTTTCAGCTCAAAATACCCCACAGATCATTTATTATATCGTGTTGTGAATGCACATTTTTGTGTTGAAGCAAAAACATGCTGTTTTCATGCTGTGTTCCCCCCTATTTAGTTACACCGAACGTTGCGTGAGAATTAAACTTGGCTATCTTTCATGTCGTATTGCACTTTTTTCACAACATAAATTCTTAAACATAAAAAACTTAAACTAAACATAAATTCTTAAAGGTGCCCTAGATTCAAAAATTTAATTTACCTCTGCATAGTTGAATAACAAGAGTTCAGTACATGTAAATGACATACAGTGAGTCTCAAACACCATTGTTTCCTCCTCCTTATATAAATCTAATTTGTTTAAAAGACCTCTAAAGAACAGGCGAAGAACACTGACTGTTACGTAACAGTCGGGATCATTAATATGTACGCCCCCAATATTTGCATATGCCAGCTCATGTTCAAGGCATTAGACAAGGGCAGCCAGTATTAACGTCTGGATCTGTGCACAGCTGGATCATCAGACTAGGTAAGCAAGCAAGAACAATAGTGAAAAATGGCAGATGGAGCAATAATAACTGACATGATTCATGATAACATGATATTTTTAGTGATATTTGTAAATTGTCTTTCTAAATATTTTGTTAGCATGTTGCTAATGTACTGTTAAATGTGGTTAAAGTTACCATCATTTCTTACTGTATTCACGGAGACAAGACTGTCGTTATTTTCATTTTTAAACACTTGCAGTCTGTATAATTCATAAACACAACTTCATTCTTTATAAATCTCTCCAACAGTGTGTAATGTTAGCTTTAGCCACGGAGCACTATCAAACTCATTCAGAATCAAATGTAAACATCCAAATAAATACTGTACTTACGCGATTAGACATACTGCATGACGAACACTTTGTAAAGATCCATTTTGAGGATTATATTACCTGTGTGAACTTTGTTTATGGTGTTTAAGGCAAGCACGAGCTCTTGGGGCGTGGAGCACGAAATTTAAAGGGGCCGCGTACCCTGAATCGACGCATTTATAATGATAGGCAGTTAAAAAAATTAATAAAAAAAACTATGGGGTATTTTGAGCTGAAACTTCACAGACACATTCAGGGGACACTTAAGACTTTTATATTACATCTTTTTGAAAACATGTTCTTCGGCACCTTTAAATGTAACTTTTTTTTCCTCACCCTTATAGTATATTTGGGAAAAACACATACACTTTTTCACAGCTCAACAAAATTCATGTACCAAGATTCAGTTTTGTTTAATTTTCACTGTTTCCTGTTCTGGTTTGCCTCTGTTCCTAATTAGTTTCCATAGTTACTGATTTAATTTACCTTTTCGTACTTACTTTGATTACTTCACCGTGTATTTAAGACCTGAGTTTCCTATGTTCTTCGTTCTGTATTGCTTATGTGACTGTGGAAAGCTAAAACGATCTCCTAGTGTTTCTTCTTTGTTTAAAAATAAGTCTTTTGTTTCATCCTTTGAATGTGCAAGTCATTAAACATGACAGTATAGAAGTAATAGCACTATACCTAGAGTTTATCTAATTTCTTTCTTTTTCTCTCTCTCTCTCTCTCTCTCTCTCTCACTCACACACACACACACACACACACACACACACACACACACACACACACACACACACACACACACACACACACACACACACACACACACACAGGTTTGTTTTGCTATCAAAGTAAGGACATTCCATAGACATAATGGTTTTTATACTGTACAAACTGTACATTCTATCCCCCTACACTACACCTACCCCTAAACCTACCCATCACAGGAAACTGTCTGCATTTTTACATTTTTAATAAAACATTGTTTAGTATGTTTTTAAAGCTATTTTAAATGAGGACTCCTGAGATGTCCTCATATTTCATGTTTATGTCATAATACCAGTGTAATACCCATGTCATTATACAAATTTGTGTCCTCGTAAATCACAAAAACGCACACACACACACACACTTTCTCCCTCGCTCTAGTTCAGCAAGCAGATTGAGCCCACTAGCAGTCAGACTTTGACAGGTAGTTGACCCCAGTCGTCTCATGTCTCCACCCCCTCATCCATCCTTTTTCTCTTTCACTCTATCACACATTTAAGTATGCACACACTGTAACGCAGTTAGATGAAAGCGAGAAAGGTCTGGAATGAGGGTCTTGTTCTCCAGGCTAACTCCAGCTTCATCCTGATGTTTGTTTGTTTCTTTGTCTGTTTGTTGTTATTATTAGTACTGTGTTTACCTCACCTGTCTTGTTTACTTTTCTTTCTTTGACCTCCAACTCAGCCATTCAGAACCTTGTGATGAAGCTGGTGTTTACACTAATTATTATCATTATTATGATATCTATGAAGGCAATGCTATCTCTGCATTTGTGTGGTTGAATGAAATTTAATTGCTGGTTTACCAAAACCTTAATCTGTCCTTTATACACACACCTTTGAGCCGAGTATGTGCTGTTGTCTTTGAGCTGCAGAAACAAACTGGCCTCCCACGTTCATTACATGTAATTATGTGAATAGTATGCCAGGGATAATCTCACAAACGCATGCAAATTAATGAATTTTTGTACTCAATGTTAAATGTCCATAAAGAGGTGCTTTTAAGACTGCAAGGAATAAAGAAAATAAAAATGATGAGTTAAGAGAAAAATAAAACAGAAAATCCACTTATAAAGAATAGAATATGGGGCTTATCCTGCTTCTATCTATTCTATGATACTAGAGAATCTTATATAGGATTTTGTCATTTGTACTTAAGTGTATGAAGCATTTGGAAAAATTGATAAAACGGTTGCAGGGTGGAGGCATGCAAATAATCATGGACATACCAGCAGTGCACATTATGTGCCAAGTGTGAATTAAACTATCATCATCATTTAAAGTAACAAAAAATGTCAGCTTGCCAGTCCTCAGCAAAATATTGCAAAATAATAATACATTTCCATATTTAGATTTTTCTAAATGTCTTTGTTATTATTAATATTATTATGAATTATTATTTAGTATTATAATATATATATTTTTTTAGGCATTTAGAGGATTAATATGAACTTAATAATAAAAATTTGTATTAATTTACAGAACATTTCACAGAAATTCTCACTGTAAGATACAATTAGGAAAAAATGTAATTAAAAGTATAATTAAAATATTATTGCATAATTATGCATATTATTAAATATAGTAACTATTCATACTTAAGCAGTGCAGTGGCAGCTATGTGGATGAGATCTGAGTTGCTGTCTCATGCTGTGAAATGGTGTGTGTGCTGTACAATTGAGACTGAAATAGGGGCAAATCGAAGGCTTTTTGTGGTTATCTTGAGAGCAGAAATATGCATTTAGAAAGAAAGCGAGAGAAGGCAGCAGGAGAAACTGTGAAAGAAAGCACAGTTGGCTGTTTTAATATTACACGACCACTGATGCACATTTCAGCTCAGTGTCTGGCCTGGCCTTCTGTATGTTAGCTTGATAACACAGCCGAAATGCCACTCTGTGAATTAAACATACATCTCCCCTGAGTGCCAGTCTATTCTTTCTTTCTCGCTCTCTTTTTTTTTTTTTTTTACCTAATCTTCCCTTTCTTATATCCTATGTTTTCGTATTTTTACCATGAAAAAAAAAAAAAAAAATCCCAAAAATTGCCACTAGTTCTTTCTTGGAAGTCTGCATTGTGTCTTTGCCGTCAAATGCTTTGTCATCATTGTGATGTGCGAGTCGAGCTGTTGGGATTTGCTGTATTGTTGGATTTCTGTTTTGATGATTGTGGCTTTTTTGTGAAGCTTAAATGATTTAAAAATATATATGTGTCACGATGTTTCAGTGGAATAACTATCTTTTTGCATTTTTAGGGAATGCAAAGTACTTGTATTTGAACAGTGTGTATATATATACAGTGCATGTACACATGTATGTGTGTGCTCCAGTTTGCATGGTGGTCTTAAATGGGGACTCCTGAGATCTGTAGGTAAAGAAGAGGCAGGAAAAAGAGAGGGTGGATATTTTATTAATGTGGCTCGTTAATATTCCAGCACTGAGGGACGACTCCCGTGTCTCTTCTCCTGAAGAATGATGAATAACTCAACACCTTCACAGCAACCTCCACTGCAACTCACTCCTGATCATGAATATTCACAGCCTGCCTGGCTGGGACGGCCCTCCCTGGACTGCAGTGATGAGAGAGAGAGAGACATAAAATGAGAGAGTTCCGTATGTGTATGTGAGTGTAAACGTATTTGTGATTACAGGATAGATCAAACTATAATCAATTTCTTATTCCTCAGAGATGTGTATGTTAAGGTAATTTATCATTTTAATTTTAAGATCTGAAAGTTGAATTTTGTCTACTTAGTCAAACTCAAAAATTCAGACAGAATGTTGTCAAGGGCCCATGATGTAAGATGAATTGCTGTCTGGCCATCTGGGATTTTGGTATGGAGATAAAGGTTATGATTATAATTTTTTGATAGTATTACACAACATCATGTGCAGTGTTGGGGAAAGTTACTTTTAAAAGTAATGCATTACAATATTGCGTTACTCCCTAAAAAAGTAACTAATTACGTTACTTCGTTACTTTTTATGAAAAGTAATGCGTTACTTTACTTTTGCGTTACTTTTTCTCACCGGGGCTGGGCTTGCTTGTTTGTTTGTTTTTTAATAACAACAAAAAAGTTCTATTTTTGGCAAAAAAGGCCCTTTCACACCAAAAGTGAAATCAATAAGCCTCAGGCTGAAGGAAAAGCATATTTACACCTGTACAGTAGAGGGCGCAGCTCAAACAAACCTTTCAGATGTGCTGCCGTTCTGGATTTAAGAAGAATAGGATACAGGAGAAGGAAGTTCTAGTTCTTATTTCTAAATCTAATCTAAAGTATTTCTGCTTATTAGTATGGCTGAATTAGATATATTGAAGGTCAGCAGCAGAGACATTGGTTAATAATTGAGATTAAATACATAAGGTATATTTGTGTAATTTAATATAGTGAATTATTACAGGTTTGCAAAAATTCTGAAATAGCATTTCACTGTTTTTATTCATTTTGAGGAATACTGAATGTTTTTGTGCAAGTGAGATGAGTAAATGCATGTTCACATTTAGTCTAGAACTACAATAACCATCATGCTTACACAGCGCACACAATATCTCTGCACTTTATTTCTCACAACATGGGGACAACATGTCAGTCAATAAATGTGAAAAAGTAACTTGCGTTACTCATTTGAAAAAGTAACTTAGATATTTTGTTGTAAATTGAAAAAGTAATGCGTTACTTTACTAGTTACTTGAAAAAGTAATCTGATTACGTAACTCAAGTTACTTGTAATGCGTTACCCCCAACACTGATCATGTGTGTATATTAGCACGGTTTGTTGTTTTCTTGTGGTATGAGATAGAGCATTTGGACCCGGAAGCACTGCCGTGTGACAATAGACTTAACAACCGAATAGAGATGCACACTGCGCATGCACATTAGCTTGATCCATTAGCTTTTTTTTTTTTTTTGTCATGATTCAAGTGTTTAGAAACAAAATTTATGAGACAGTTATTGTCAGATTTCATTGGTGATTTCAAATATGAAATTTAATCAAAACTTGGCAAACAGCTTTGGAGAATTTGATGTTTCCCCGTTCAAAGAAATAGGAGCTGCACTTGCATGCCCGAGAGGCATTTTAAAGATGGCTGTGGAGTGAAATGACTTGTCTTAAAGGGACTTTGGTAGTGTTAAAACACTAGCCTATATGTGTAAACTTATTATTATATAAGAAGTAGAAATGGCAATATACAGTTGCAAGAAAAAGTATGTGAACCACTTGCAGAATCTGTGAAAATATGAATAATTTTAACAAAATAAAGGAGATAATACAAAATGCATGTTATTTTTTTTATTTCGTACTCTACTGAGTAAGATATTTTACATAAAAGATGTTTATATATAATCCACAACACAAAAAAAAATAGCTGAATTTATTAAAATAACCCCATTCATAAGTATGTGAACTACTGATTCTCAATACTGTGTGTGGTTACCTGATGATCCACGACTGTTTGTTTGTTTTGTGATGGTTGTTCATGAGTCTCTTGTTTGTCCTGAGCAGTTAAACTGAGCTCTGTTCTTCAGAAAAATCCTCCATGTCCTGCAGATTCATCAGTTTTCCAGCATTTTCACATATTTGAACCCTTTACAGCAGTGACTGAATGACTTTGAGATCCATCTTTTCACACTGAGGACAATTGAGGGACTTGTTGAGATAAACTGTCTAAGGCGGAGATAGCGTGGTAAACACAACTATTAAAAAAGGTTCAAACATTCACTGATGCTCCAGAAGGAAACATGATGCATTAAGAGCCGAGGGGTGAAAACTTTTGGAATTTGAAGATCAAGGTAAATTGTATTTAATTTTTCTTCCGGGAAGCATGAAAGTATAATCTGTTGCTTGCGAAGGGCAGTACTAAATGAAAAAAATTTATATTTAAACAAAATAAGAAAATTTGGACATCTTCATCCTGTTCAAAAGTTTTCACCCCCAGGCTCTTAATGCATCATGTTTCCTAGCATCAGTGAATGTTTGAACCTTTTTTAATAGTTGTGTTTGAGTCCCTCAGTTGTCCTCAGTGTGAAAAGACGGATCTCAAAATCCTACAGTCACTGCTGGAAAGGGTTCAAATATGCAAAAAATGCTGGAAAACTGAAGAATTTGCAGGAGCTGGAGGATTTTTCTGAAGAACAGAGCTCAGTCACTGCTCAGAACAAACAAGAGACTCATGAACAACCATCACAAAACAAACAAACAGTCATAGATCATCCAGATAATCACACACAGTATTAAGAATTAGTGGTTCACATACTTATGAATGGGTCATTTTAATAAATTCAGCTATTGTTTTGTCTTGTGGATTATATGTAAACATCTATGTAAAATATCTTACTCAGGAGAGTACTAAATAAAAAATAACATGCTTTTTGTATGATCTCCTTTATTTTGTTAAAATTATTCACATTTTCACAGATTCTGCAAGTGGTTCACATACTTTTTCTTGCAACTGTATGCTCAGTTACACAAATATAATGTACTTTACAAAAAAGTAAAGGCCATTTCAGATATATGGTGGGCAAGATTTTCAAACACCTTTAAGAAAATAGCAATCTGAAGGATGGAACAATGGTCATGCAGGCAAAGAGTGTCCTGAGAATCACAGAACAAGTTCATTCGAGTCATAAGTCTTTGAAATTGGTTGATTACCTGAGCCTGAAGTGCAACTGCTGGAATTACAGATGTTTCAACATCAACAGCTCAGAGGAGATTTTTTGAAGCTGGATAAAATGGAAGAAATGTTTACAGTTCACCATAGTGTAGAGGTTTTCATTTAAAAACTCAAAACCAGAACCGAATGACGTTTTGTTAACGGTTTTTGCTTGTGTCAGTCTTCTGCTCATTCGAACAGAATGGCAAACTAAAATACACCAACAAAATTTCCTGCTCTACTCATTCAGTGATGCTGCAATTTAGTTTCTAAATGTACAGTGTGAAACAGACAGTACGACAGTGTAGTCCGATTCCCAATAAATTACTTTTAAGAGTTGATTGTTTTTTTAATAAATCCAAGTGGTGTTTGATTCACAGATAAATGACTCTAATGAGCTGGATCTTTTTAGTGAATGAAACATATACAGCTTTCAGCTTACATGTGAGTCATAAACTTGTGTAGTTACTGGTTGTTAATATGACAGTGTGTAGTTGCACAATATGCTACCTACCATTTAAAAAAAAAAAAAAAAAAAAAAATGTTGTTAAGATTGTTGTTTAAGGTGTATTTACATTTATGGACATTTATGGATTGCAACCTGAATAGATATATAGATAGATAGATAGATACATAGATACATAGATAGATAGTTATATAGTATCTTATAAACAGTTTGGAGTTACAATTGTAATGTCGGACTTTGTGATGTTCTCCCTCCAGGCCTGCTGTGCATGACTGTTTCATCAGCTGTATCAGATCAGCTTGTGTTTCTCTGTGGCAGATCTAGACCCGTGATCCCCATGGCAGTGACTAGCAGCAACAGCTTCCTGACTTTCTGCAATGCTCTGTCCTATTACGGCCCTAGAATGGCGGATTACTGCCAGGAAACCAGGATAATGGTCGTCACGGCAGCGGAAATCCGCTTTCCTTAAGAATGGCACTGAGAGGCGTGAAGGCCAAATCCTCCATTTAAAACCACGAGAGACAGGCCCCTATTATATCAACTTACTACTCTGTATCCAACACTGTCTCTTACTCTTTGGCTCTTTTTCGAATTTTATCTCTGTTCTTGTTTCTTTCACACTTCCCATGTTCACTTTGGTTTCTTCAGGATGCTGTGTCTCTTTTAACTGGGTGGGTGGCTGGCTTTGGAGAATTACCCAACACATAATGACCCTCTTTAACTTTATCATTACAGCCCGTATACACACGAACTAATCTGTCGCTATGTGAATATGAAGAATAACATTAATTTATTGTATAATTATAGAGTTTTTTTTAAGGTTACAGGTGTTGCAGCAGCTGCTATTGTTTGTGTTGTGAAAGTAATGAGTCTTTCTTCACTGTCATCCTCAGGAATGTGCTAACACTTGAACCTGAGAGCAGATCAAGTAGGAAATGAACGTAACAGAACATGATGGAGAGAGAGGAAGATGGATGGATGGATAGTGGGAGAGGTAAGTAGTGCAGAAATGACTAATGACGTGCCAGTCCTTAGTTGTTGAGATAAACCGTCTAAGGCGGAGTTAGCGTGGTAAATTGGTGACAGTGGATCGAAGGTGTTCTCTCTAAACACAGCGAACGTGTGAGAAGTCAACTGACATCGCGGAAAGAAGAGATAACACACTTGAAGCAGGGACTGTTAACAGAGGGGAGAATTGGGTAAGCTGTGTAAGTTAGGTTGTATGATAGGGCCATAGAAATATGATATCTCAAAAAAAAAAAAAAAAATTTTTCAAAATTAAAAATAGACATAAATGATTCTATTTACTTATCTTACAATCTTATTTTGCTGCATGTTTTATATATATATATATATATATGCAGCAAAATAAGATTGTAAGATATATGTAAGATATATGTGTGTGTATGTATGTATATGACATACAAAAAATAGATTTTAGCATTAAGCATGTTCTATTTAAATGCCATCATGTGCATTTTTCATTTGCAGGAAGCTATATATGAGTCCTTTCAAATGATGCATAGTTTTAAAGGGATTAAAGGGACGACAGCGTACCCCAGCCTCCCCTACACTGAGAAGACCCAGAGGAGGAAATGGTTAAAAGAGGTTGAGAGAGAAGAAGTACACTTAACATGCTAAAAGAGGTAGAGATACTTTAGATATACTGAGACACTTAGGAGAAGAGATGCTTGACATACTTAGAGACAGGCTGCAAACACGGCAAGAGATGACGTGAAAAGATCCTGATAAACTAAGATTAAGCATTTCAGTCCCCATGAAGCTTTTTGAAATCAAAGCATAATGCAGAATCATCTGCAGGTCATTTTTCATTAGGATTGCATTCATGATTGGAACATAGGGAAGATTTTGAAGAACCACAACCTAGATCCACCCACCTGCTCATTCATTTTTTACAGTTTGACCTTTTGTCTTAGCAATTTTGGAGCTGCTTACCCATAATTCCCAGAGCTCAGGGTCATACCTAACATTTTTATTTGCTGATGGATTGAGAGTTATGAGGACTGAATGAAGGATAAAAAGACGCTTTGTTGCCCAGTACGGTGCCTCCAACTGACAGAGTAGGATAGAGACGGTGGGAGAGAGGAATGGGGGTAGAGATGTCTTTTTACGCCTCTGGCTGTATGGAAAGACACTCCTCAAGCTAGTGACATTTGGGGAAAATCAGATCTGAAGAATTTCTTATCTCCTCCTGCCACTTCTGTACTTTCATATTCTTTATCCCTTTAACTAGTTTCCTTCCCTCATCTGCTTTATATCTGCCACCTGCATAACCATACACACACACACATAGCATTGATTGCATGTGTCCGAGCTGGAACTGGTGAAAGGAGAGTCCTCATGGATTAGTTTGTACAATTGATCTTGAGGGAGACAAAAGGCAAGGCATTTCTCCTGCTCTTTCTCCATCGCTTTTACTCTTTCTCTGAATCGGCATCTTTGGGATTAGTGGAAAGAATGAAGGGATGTGGAGTGGAAAAGAGAGAGGGAGAAGGGGATAGAAGACTCACACTTTTCCCCAGAGTCCTGGTGTATGGCACCTCAACTGAGGAATCAGAGAAACAAAAGCTCTTTCATCCCAAGAGGAAGCTCTCTCTCTCTCTGTGTGTGTGTGTGTGTGTATGTGTGTGTGTGTGTGTGTGTGTGTGTGTGTGTCTGTCTGTCTGCTTTTCTTGGCCCTGGACTTAAGATGTTACCCTAAATGTGCTGGCTTGTGGATTTGAGCAATCTCACCTCCCGATGGGGAATTCTTGATGTTGTGACACTTGAGCCTTCAACACTGAGGGAAAGTTACTTTTTGTAACTTCTCTTATTTTGTATTTTTCTTCCACTCTGCCAGTTAGAGGCATCGAAGGGTTATGAGCCCTTTGCCAACAGTGAAGCTTCCTGAGCTGCAAACTATTCATGATATAACATAGTAAAAACTTTTAAAAAAGTAGTTAGTTACACTACATCTATCTATCTATCTATCTATCTATCTATCTATCTATCTATCTATCTATCTATCTATCTATCTATCTATCTATCTATCTATCTATCTATCTATCTATCTATCTATCTATCTATCTATCTATCTATCTATCTATCTATCTATCTATCTATCTACATGTTTACTGGCTCGAGGGCTGGACAACCTGTCACTCACATGAGATCACAGCAATGGCAAGCCACAACCATCCATTCAATTCCTGATGGACAAAATCAAGTCCAGTCCTTCATTTTTTCTTGTTCAAGAACAAGTTTCACTTAAATATATATGCCACAATGGGGTTGAAAAAACTATTGCAACTTCTGTTTCATGCTGAAGGGTTAGAATACTTTTTGTACGCAAAAACAAGACAAAAATAACAACTTTATTCAACAATATCTTCTCTGTGTCATTCTCATACATTGTTTAAATCCAGCACTTCCAGGTTCTACATCAGAACGCTGACTCATCATTAGCCAGCTCCTGCGTCAGCATCACACACATGCGTCGAGCTGCTCATGTGATCAGCTTTGGCCAATACTTAGCCAACATTCGGTCGTACTGCGCCAACTGTGTAAGGATAATGACAGGGAAGAGAAAAGATTGTTGAATGAAGTCATTATTTTTGTTTTGTTTTTGCGCACAAAAAATATTCTCGTTGCTTCATAAGATGAAGATTGAACCAGTGCAGTCACGTCAGCTATTTTAATGAAGTCTTTAGTACCTTTCTGGACCTTGAAAGTGTTGATTATATTGTTGTCTATGGACGAGTCAGATACCTCTCGGATTTCATCAAATATATCTTAATTTGTGTTCTGAAGATGAACGAAGGTCTTACGCGTGTGGAACGACACGAGGGTGAGTAATTATTGACAGAATTTTTATTTTTTGTGTGAACTAACCCTTTAAGTCAACAATTAAGTGAGAAAGTTTCTGTAATACAGCCCCAGATTTCACAACATTAAAATCAAGTTAGGTGCATTTTAAAAAAGCACATTTGATTGCCTCAACCTGCTCTGTTGTGTGTGAAATACAGCGTGGCATAAAAACCAGGAACGCAGTGTGCACCATGCAGCAACAGACCCACTTAATTTAACCCTGTATTGATTCAGTTACATGAGTTCCTATGAGAGGTCTTTCAACATAATAGACTCCCACCTTCATAAGCATATGCCCATCACAATAACACACCTGACAACCTAAGTACATTGACCAGTTTGTCTTAACTACCAGTCAAATTGGTCTAAATTTGTAGCAGCATCTTTCATTTGCTTGAAATGGCAGAGAAGCTGAAGTGAGGGATTATGGGTAATTGTCAAGCTGTTGAGGTGGCTCTCTCTTGACAGAGCAAACGAAGAAAAGAGAGAGAGAGAGAGCAGGGGGCTGTTTGGGGGGAAGGGGCCAAAACAGGAAGGAGACTGCAAATGAGGCTTGTTTCAATAACAGGATCGATGGGGTGCAGGAAAAGATGTTGTGCACGTCAATGATAAGCATCCCCAGGCAGACACTCGAAGGTGTGGGAGAGAGGAAGGGAGGGCGAGGGGGGACAAACAAAGAGGAAGAATTAAGACAAAGTGAGAGTTGGAGAGACAGAGATGTCAGGGAGTAGAAAATGGAAATTGAAGAGAGACAAACATTGGGGAATGCTTGACTGCGACTATGTTTGAGTGCGCCAGAGACAGAGAAAGAAGAGAGGCGTGAGGTTCGACAATCAATGAATGCAGTCAGAAAGATGCAGTGCTCTGTCAGTATCACAGCTCTCGTTCTCAGTATTATTTCATTAACTTGTCAGAAGTGCAATAATGTGGGTGGAGTTTCTGTTTTGGACTATCTTAGTTAGCTCTAAAGAGATATAAATATGAAAATATGACATTATGTTTTTTGTTCTGTGGAGCACAAAAGGAGATGTTTAATGTGCCCAAGCTGTTCTTTCCAAACATATTGTCCTATCTTCGGAAGGAACCTATGTGTGGAAAAGACAGAAATTTAAGTTGTTATTCAATGAAAAATGTTGAACTATATGAATCTGTTATGCTTCTACGAGTTTTGTAAACAAGAACCAAGAGGTCAAGGTTTGGCTGGCATAGCTCAGTTATGCCCCGTGACCTTGATTTTAGGACACTTAATTTAATTGGTATTGTCTTTCTCATTACTTTTAATGATGATTCTCATTACTGTAATAGTCTTTATAAATTACATTAAAAATACTGTTTTTAAACTAAAATAAACATTTTTTGAGTAAGGCAACAAAATGAATCTTTTTATTTTACAGCAGGATTATTTTATTATTTAAATGCTTTTATAGAATTTATTATTATTTTGAATTTGATTTTTATATCTTTTTAGTTTTCATTTTAATTTTAGTTTTAATCTAGTAATTTTGTTATGTGCTTTTGTCATTTTATTAGTATTTTTAAAATTTTAGTTTTAGTAATTTTAACGTCAACCTAAACTTATTTAAAGGGTTAGGTTCACACAGAACGTGTTTTTCTATTCCAATGCGCTACTTTTCCTTTGTTTTTCTGTGTAAACTTCATTGTATGACCATTACACTCGCGTCTCGTGTCTTTTGCAGTGCCTCGCACATGAGCGCCGCGTTTTTAAAGGGATAGTTCACCCAAAAAAATTTAAAAAATGTCATTAATTACTCACCCTTATGTCGTTCTACACGTGTAAGACCTTCGTTCATCTTCAGAACACAAATTAAGATATTTTTTGATAAAATCCAATTGCTCAGTGAGGCATCCATTGACAGCAAGATCATTTCCTTTTTCAATGTCCAGAAAGGTACTAAAGACATATGTGTTCATGTGACTACAGTGGTTCAACCTTAATATTATAAAGCGACAAGAATACTTTTTCTGTGCCAAAAAACAAAATAAAGACTTTTTCAACAATTTAGTGATGGCCTTTGAATCTTTTGTTTCGAATCAGCACTTCGGATCGCGTGTCAAACAGCCAAACTGCTGAAATCACGTGTCTTTGGCGCTCCGAACCACTGATTCGAAACAAAAGATTCGAAGCAGTGTTTTGAAATCATCCATCAATAGATATTGTTGAAAAGTAATTTTTTTTGTTTTTTTGGCGCACAAAAAGTATTCTCATCGCTTCATTACATAAAGGTTGAACCACTGTAGTCACATGAACTGTTTTAAAGATGTCTTTAGTAGCTTTCTGGGCATCTGAAAGTGTAAATTTACTGTTTGGGAATAGAGGCCTCACTGAGCCATGGGATTTCATCAATAATATCTTAATTTGTGTTCCGAAGATGAACGAAGGTCTTACGGGTGTGGAACGACATGAGAGTGATTAATAAATGACATTATTTTCATTTTTGGGTGAACTAACCCTTTAAGACGGCATGTCAAGTTAAAAGAATTTCAACTTTTACATGCAGCGCCGCTCATCAATGTCAGTTCCAAAACAGTGGACCAATCGGAAGAACTCTGAGGCGGGGCAAGCGTTGCGAGCTTCTATTCACAGTAAGTTGGCGTGGCAACTGTTTTATTTGTTCGTTTATTACTGTTATTGCATCACGTCTCAAAAGTACATCTTGAGACCTTTGCGTTCTGTGCTGCGATATGTTAAAACCCATTCCTGAGCTCTGCGTCTCACATTTTTAGATGCAAAGATGCGTTCTGTGTGAACCAGCCCTAGTATTTGTCTGGACTGTCAATGGAGGGACAGAAAGCTCTCAGATTTGATTTAAAATGCCTCCATTTGTGTTTTAAAGTCTTACAGGTTTTTAACAACATGAGGAGTAATTTATGACAGAATTTTCATTTTTTGGGAGAACTATCCCTTTAAGTCAGTTGCATAGACAACAATCGTTTTTTTATGTAATATTTATATTTAATTTTTTTCATCTTTATTTAAATATCCAAAACATTTTTTTTAATAGTTTTAGTTAATAACAACAACTGTTTTACAGTGAGGGATGTGGGTAAAATTAGCTTTTTCTTCATCCTTCATGCAATATATAAAACTTGCAATATTGCTTTGTTGCTGTATGCATGTGTCTTAAAAGTGCCAACTCTGAAATCAAGATTTTAATGCATTAATGTATTTAATTTTCTTCTGTTCTTCAAACTATTATATGGTTAATATTCATTCTGCCTCTCCAACTTAGACAAACAAATAGTGATCACTCAGCAGGGGTCACAGGTCAAGTCAGGCCATCGGCAGCATTATTTTTCAGCTCTAAACATTGAGGCGTTGATGGCTGCTCCTGTTCCTCCCGTCAGGTCGTGGCAGCATTATCTTTTAATGCCAGATCACTCCTTACCTCTCCGCCTGTCGTACAGTCCACACTCCCAAATGCCACCGGCATTACCATCAAACGATTCCTGTCACCTCTCCCAATACAGGGGGATTTGCAACAAGCCTGGGCTTATGAATCAAACAAACAATGAGAACGAGCGGGCTGGCGTGCCTGTGTAAATGAGTGGAGGTGTGGGAATGCAGAGCAGGGAGACAGGTAGCTGGTGATAGCTGTCACACTGGATGTTTTCGCCCTGACAGGTGGCTGATTAGCAGGCGATGAAAGAGGGGAAGCGAAAGAAATGAGGGCGAGTGAAAAAGAGAGAGAGCGGGAGGCAGAACGTACGGTTCTGTACCGTTTGCTCACCAGCCACACATTTGTCTCTTAAAAAAAAATCACACACACACATGCACACAGTCTGAGGGGTAAGCTGGCTTTATCCGTAAGACCTGTCTCTTATTATAGAAAATGACTGCATGCAAGATGTTGCCTCTCTCTCTCTCTTGCTCTATCATACTCTCTGTCTATCATGTTAAGTTTATTTAAAGAAGTCAAACACACTCAGTGTTTAAGTCTGACTGGCCTCTCTCCATCTTATAAGTTGAGAGCAGTTGTTTATTTGCTAGTCCTCAGATGGGCTGTGCAGTAAAACTGTGGTGTTGACATTCTGTCACGCAGGAAGGATGTCCAGTGTGTTCAGCTGACATTGTGTGTCTGGGAGGCTTTGATTAGTCTAGAAATGTCAACCAGTGATTTCACAGATAGATTTCTCCAGCAGAGACCAAAAAAAGTTCAACTTGCTTTTGCATGTTTGGGGGAAAGATGTGTGTCTGTAAGTCTAAGACAATTAGCGAAAATGCATCTAGTCTGCATTTTTCTATTTTTCTATAACAGTGTCAAAATGTTTAACGTTTTATTAATTTTATGTCAAAACATTTGTTTCATTGCCTAAAATGCCAAGTTGTCAATGGTGAACTCAGACTTTTGGGCTCAACTGTACAGCATTTATACACTGCTCAAAAAAATTAAAGGAATGGCACATCAATACGTGCCATTGCCAGAAGGTTTGCTGTATCTCCGAGCACAGTCTCAAGAGCATGGAGGAGATTCCAGGAGACAGGCAGTTACTCTAGGAGAGCTGGACAGGGCCGTAGAAGGTCCTTAACCCATCAGCAGGACTCCTTTGTGCAAGGAGGAACAGGATGAGCACTGCCAGAGCCCTACAAAATGACCAAACAATCAGAAACAGGCTTCATGAGGGTGGCCCGAGGGCTGACGTCCTCTAGCGGGCCCTGTGCTCACTGCCCGGCACCATGGAGCTCGATTGGCATTTGCCATTGAACACCAGAATTGGCAGGTCCACCACTGGTGCCCTGTGCTTTTCACAGATGAGAGCAGGTTCACTCTGAGCACATATGACAGACGTGAAAGGGTCTGGAGAAGCCGTGGAGAACGTTATGCTGCCTGTAACATCGTTCAGCATGACTGGGTTGGTGGTGGGTCAGTGATGGTCTGGGGAGGCATATCCATGGAGGGACGCACAGACCTCTACAGGCTAGACAATGGCACCTTGACTGCTATTAGGTATCGGGATGAAATCCTTGGACCCATTGTCAGACCCTACGTTGGTGCAGTGAGTTCCTCCTGGTGCACAACAATGCCCGGCCTCATGTGGCGAGAGTATGCAGGCAGTTCCTGGAGGATGAAGGAATTGATACCGTTGAATGGCTCCCACGCTCGCCTGACCTAAATCCAATAGAACACCTCTGGGACATTATGTTTCGGTCCATCTCACGCCGCCAGGTTGCACCTCAGACTGTCCAGGAGCTCAGTGATGCCCTGGTCCAGATGTGGGAGGAAATACCCCAGGACACCATCCGACATCTCATTGGGAGCTTGTCCAGATGTTGTCAGGCATGCATACAAGCATGTGCGGGCCATACAAACTATACTAAAAGTATCATTTTGAGTTGCTGCAATGAAATTTCAGCAAAATGGACTAGCCTGCTGCATCATTTTTTCACTTTGATTTTCAGGGTGTCTTTGAATTCAGTCCTCTATAGGTTAATAATTTTCATTTCCATCAAACGATGTGGCATTCTTTCATTCCTAACTTATTACCCAGTCCATATCAGTATAGATATCCAGCATGATATTTTCCCCCAATGAGATCTGATGTGTTTTCAAAGTGTTCCTTTAATTTTTTTGAGCAGTGTATATTCATTCTACCGCAGAACATTTCTGTGGGTCTTGCGTATAGATCATTAGTAATCAGAAGGGGATCGAGAAGAAGAAAGAGATTCACGTCCACATCCAAGTGCCCTTGAGGTAGGCCGTTGACAGTCAGCATGAGGAGGAAAATAAAGGTAGAGTGAGAGGAAAAAAATGGGAAGCTGTTGATTCTTAGTGGACTCAGCACTGATGTCACAATACTTTACCATCTCTGACTCCACCAACTTCAAGTCTGTTTGTATCTTAAAGTGTTTCATGAGCACACTTCTCTCTCTCTCTCTCTCTCTCTCTCTCTCTGCTCACTTTAGATGCCCGGTGCAGATCCTGTTCATAATTCATCTTCTCCCTCCTTCTTCCACTTGACCTGTTTGGGTACAATGAGTGCAGAAGGCATTTGTCTTCCTCTCCCTCCCTGTGTGTCTGCTAGCCAATGTTCACTATCACTAATGGAGAATACAGATGCCACATAGTCAATAATGAAGAGAAATGCCACGCCATGTTTGTTTTGCCCAGACAATGAGCTACAGAAGTATTAATTGCTTCTCATTTTCTTCTCATGTTTTGAAATTATGCTATTGTTTATTCATATGCTAAAGCCTTAATAGTACAATTTTCATGTTAAAAGAGAGATCATACTTGCAGTTGTGCTGTTGTAGTGGATATTAGCATATTGACCTTGTGTCTATGGTCAAATCACAGCCATTCTGAGATTCAGTACAACAGCACTCTTGCTTGTGTGATTAAAATATCCATTTAATAATTATTTAGAGACCTTATACAGTAAGAGCATGTGCACACATGCAGTCCTCTAAAATAACATCTCACGATAAAGACCACTATGGCTAGAGATAACAACACCTCCAAGTGGATAAAGTGCTGACTCAAAGCATTTTCTAGTTGTGTACACTTTCACCTTTTCAGCCCAGCAATTTGCAGACCACATAGAGGGGAGAACTTGAATCAGTATCTGTAACTTATACAACGTATCTCATGCTATGATATATTCTAAAATATGTCTGCTACAAATTGAAGTAGTTTAGAAATCTACAACTTGACTTAAAAAATACAGCTTATTTTTAAACTGTAAATTAATTTCAAGCACAAAGAGTGCTGTTAATGAAGTAATTAGTAATTAGTATACCATCATCACCCAGCCTCATTTCATTTTAAATGTAAATTTTGTGGTAAATGTATAGGAAACATTTAAATTCTACACTAAACTTATTACCTCAAAACATTTAAGTAAACTAACTAATTTTTAAAGTTAGTAGAACTTAATTTTTTGTGAAAAGTGTGGCGGGGCCGAGAGCTATGGAAGTGGAGCAAGGCCAGTGTGGTGCACAGGTTTCTCTCGTTAACAATCAAGTCAATGGCATCCCTCCACAGTTCTCAGCCTCGCCCAACTCATCATAATGTTAATTACATACAGTTCATTTACCTAAACATCACATTCAGACCTTGGTTAAATGTTAGATAGCAAATAACACATGCTATTATAAGTATCAGAGAGACTGTTGTATACTTTCATGTATATAAGGTATATACAGGCTCTACTCTTCACCACAATGGTAACCAAACCTAACATAACCCCCTGCAAATCCCAACATAACACAACATTAAGAACTAAATATGTCTCCCTGTGTTAATCTTGTGCAATAACGCACAAAATAACACTTCATTTCAACATTTATTTATATAATCTGATGCAAAGCATGCAGGGAATTAGACATCTGCTGCAACTCAACTCAATCATATTAAGTTCAGCTTACTACAATGAAATTTTGAGTTCATGCAACTTCTATTAAAGTCCCCATGAAATCAAAATTTAAGTTTTTTAGCTTTTAGTATGAATATGTTAGCCTTAATGTTATGAATAAGCCGGTGTGTTCAAAAACAATGACAAAATTTGCATTTAGGAGATATAAGGATTCAAAACTAACAGTCTCTCACTTTCGTTAAAATGGATCACAGATTTTCATGACATCACATCGCACTTCAGTTTCTCATCAAATATTCTGTCCAATCAAATGCTCTCTAGAATCTGAAGTCCCGCCTCCTCCTACCCTCGAAATTGGTCATTTGCTCACATATTTACTAGTTTCTACGTGGTGAATGGCACATAGTGCACTATATAGAGAATAGGGAACGATTCAGACAGCGTAAATATGCTTTCCTTTTCGCGTTAGTGTCACATAAGATGATCTGCCGTAACGCGAGCACAGTCTGCTCTGGTTCAGAGACACGAGAGCACAGAACGGATCATATGCGCGTCACGAGTCGGTTCAGACCACAAAAGGTATCGGACCCATTTGAATTCTGCACAGGATGCTGTATATTAAAGCGATATAAAGGACATTAGGAGGAGAAACGGTTAGAGATTAGAAGGAAACTGAGGTCTTACAGAGTACTAATGGTTCTGGCCGAGCTGTAACATAAATGAAACGCTATTGGCTACTATAAAAAGGGGCGGGGCTGTTCGATATATCGCCCTGTCTTCCTGTTTCAGTTGAAATTACGTCAACACATTGAATAATGCTGCGCATACCAAGACACTTCAGCGGGCCTTTAGATACAATGAACTTTCGTTATTATTTGAGTGAAACAATTTCATTTCAATTAATCTGTTCGGATTTACAGTGTAAACTGTAAATAAAATTAGAAAAAATATAGAAATGTAAAAAACACTGAAAAAACATAACAGTGTGTGCTGTCACATCACATATAACCAGACACTGTATAATTCAATGTAATGTTAAAATTTGGTATCTTTATAGTTTGTTAGAAAAATAATCCTCCATAGTCAAATCAAAACAACAGCCTTTTTCCAGGAAAAAAACAAACAAACAGAATAATAACATCCAAAAAACAGAATTGCATTCACATCACATATAGTACACCAAAAACATGTGCTATCTTTGCATTATTAACTCTAATCAGTAGCAATGTGTTTGATATCTTGCTTTATTTTTAATTCATTAATGTTTTTTTGCCATCTGGTTAAGCCTTTTTTTAGTCTTCTGTTTTAGTTAAAGGGATAGTTCACCTAAAATTCTGTAAAATAGTACGTCAAGAAGAAAAGGCAAAAAAAAAAAAAAAAAAAGCATAATTAAATAAATGTCATAAATGTCATCATGATTGGTTACACACACACAAGACCCAATGCCAGTTTAGAATCAGTTACATTGACGCCTCACCTTGATGTGGACTTGATTGTGGCTTGACACAAACCTTGGTTGATGTGATTATCAGATTATCACCTCACACCAAGCTATCATAAAAACTTCAAAAGACTCAAAATTAAGCTCAGGAGTTGTATGGACTACATTCTCAATATTTTTATAGCCTATTTTTGATCTTGTCAGATATGGTCACTACAGTCGTTGTATGGCTAGAGTTGCGCAACAATACTTTATACTTTACAATATTTTTTTCTCACAGTCTCCTGTATTTCTGCTGTAGTCATCCTGTTTCTTTCTCTCTCTTCTCCACACGTGCTCTCTTATGATGTGGCATTGTAAGCTTACCTCACCCCAGTGTCCCCCGTCCACACATACACACAGAGTGTTGCTGTCAGGGTGCAAGACCCAGGCTGTCACCACTAAAGGTAATGCCTCATTAGGCTCCATGAGGCCCAGGGTGAACCTGGCACAGCGGCCTGTCCTGTCTGCCTGCCCCTAATTGGATCATCTCTACATCCTCAGGCTGCCAGCGGCTGAAAGGAGCTGTGCGTGAGGGGCTGAGGTGGGGTAAAGGCTCTGGAATTCTTCGGAGAGGATGACGGGCTCTGGAGACTGGCTTTATGGCAGGCCATTGAAGGGAAAAGACATCCTTTACCTTTAGAGTGAGATGGGATCAAACTGCGGGTGACCAGGAAAGTCTTGGAAAATGATCTCTCAGCATATATGCTGGATCTTTGAATGAATTTGCTGATGTCAGATGTGTGTGTGTGTGTGTGTGTGTGTGTGTGTGTTTATATTTGTTAGCCACACACTTTTGCCCTTTATGTTGCTGTGCAGAGGGCATGCAGGGATTGGGAAGATGGCTGCCCTGCTTGATGGATTTACGGGACAAGGGGATAAAAATGTCTCAGGGAGGATCAGACTTTTCAACCGATACCAAAAACAAAGATTCTGTGTAGTTTTTTATTCTTGTGTGCTTTTGCACTTTAATGTGTAAGTTTAAGTTTACTTGTCATTTAATTAGGGCCCGAGCACCGATGGTGTGAGGACCCTATTGGAATTGCTTGGACTATTATTCTTCTTCTCTGAAATGAATTGCATTTTTGAGGGCCTAAACTTTGCACATGAGTCAGAAGTGGTGAATATTTACCTCTGATATGGGTTTCAGAATTAGGTGTGGCAAAATGGCTCAATAGCACCACCTACAAAATTTCAATTAAGCACCCTTAGCGCTACGTTTCATGTACAAGTATGAAATTCGGCAGACACATGTAACAGCCCAATACCTACAAAAAAGTCAGAGGGTGCAAAATCTGAAAACCCAACAGTAAGAGAGATATTTTGAATTTTCTCAGCAAAATTTTTGGAATTTTTGCCATTTCCAGACATTGTACTTTAACGAACTCCTCATAGAGATTTTATCAGATCAATATCATATTTGGTCAGTCTAATCTAAAGGCCTTTGCGACGTTAAATTGCAAAAATCTAGAGTTTTAGTTGAAGGGCGTATCTGTGGCGGCCTGACAAATTTCGATGTTTCGCCATGAAACAGGAAGTTGTTGTAACTCAAGCATACAATGTCCAATCTGCCTCAAACTTCACATGTTTGATAAGTGCCCTGACCTGAAGACATCTACATGCCAAAATTTAGTTATAGTCATAACGCCACCAGCTGGTAGCAGGAAGTGTGGCAAATACAAATGATTGACATAGTCCTCCTATATTTACATAAAATATAGTGCTCTATTTTCCTAAAGCCGCCGGGTGGCAGTGGCACGGGTGCAAGGGCCCTTTCATTGCTGCTTGCAGCTATTATATTATTATAAAGTTTGGGGTCAATAAGTTTTCTCAGTGTTTTAAAAAATTTCTTAAATCAAATAAGTGCTCACTTATGCATGTATTTGACCAAAAAAAAAAGTCTTTAATGTCACCTTTGATCAATTTAATATCTCCTTGCTGAATACAATTATTACTTTGTTTGAAAAAAAGTATGACTGACTCCAATTTTTTGCATGGTATATATAATATTATATACATCTTTCTCACTGTATGTACCTGTCTTTCTGTTGCCTTGGTTATTATGCCAATTATGGAACTGTAGAGGTTCCTCTGGTTTGCATCCGTTCAGAGCTGGGAATAGATCTCAGCATCTAGTACTGTAGAGTCATCTTCATAAATGTGTCTGCAATGTACATCAGTAATGAGTGGGACGTGCAAGTGCGTCTTTTTCTCTCTCTCTCTCTCTCTCTAAACCTCTCATCTTTAGATACTGCTCTTCTAATCAGAAAGTGATTGAAGAGGCGAGCCTCGGACGCTTTGAATATCCATTTTAAGCAATTAATGGCGTTTGTGACATTTGTGTGAAGTTGATAGGTGCTCTGAGTGGCTTCAAACGCCTGAGGGAGGAGCAGCCGCGCACAAGGCAAAGCGAGAGAAGTAACAAGGGAGCGAGAGAGCCGATTGATTTTGGTTATTGATTACTATTAGGATGGCTCTTTTGAAGGCTGTGCAGGTCATACTTAATTGAGATGCCGGAACGAGAGAGAGATCAGATCAGGGGAGATGGAAATACTGTTTTTATTTTTTTTGCTCCTAGAGCTCAGACAACCGGGCCTGTTGGTTCTCTGCACGAGTGGTGACATAAAGCCAGCAACACCTAACACTGAAAATGTCACTTCGCTCCAATTAACCGGCTGGCTGCCGCCGTGCCACTCACATCCCGAGTGAGATCCCACCCCATTCCGCCCGCTTGTGTTTGTCGGTTTTAAATGCGGCTGTTTATTTCCATGCCCACTTATTTGATTACAGCCTTTTGTTGGGTGTTAAAGACAGCGGGTGCAAAGGAAGCTGTTAAGGCTGAGAGGATGCAAGATGGTCTGAGGTGGCCCCGTTTAGGACTGTTCTGAAGTCAGTGCTGTCTTTCACACCAAACTCCCACACAACCAATGGATATATTCTCCTGTCAGTCAGCCAGTCCTCTAGCGTCAAGTCATCATTTTTAAATTGCCCCGTATTTTGGTCAAACTTGGCCGTGTGACCCTGCCTGCCACCCTCAAGAGGGAGACTGTGAAGTAAATGCCAGCATATGTAGTCCTAATAAACTGTCACTTTAAGGCAGGTAAACTCTGACTCACTATGCCTGGAGTCCATCAACGCGAGGCATCCAGCAGGCAACCTCCATTTCTGTTTTCCAAGTCTCGGTGTGTATTGTTTTCTTCACTTTCTCTCTAGCCTTTTCTCATCCCATCAGCTCAGATGGCTGTCAGGGAGGGCAAGCAGGAGGGAGGGAAAGGGAAGCTGACACCATCATCCCTCCCCTTGAACGAAACAACATGTTAATTAAGGCAAATCAGTAAGCTGTTGCTGAAATAAATAGCACCATTCTGTGATGCTCCACTGTGAATGCAAAACCAGCAGAAGAAAAAACACAACAACCAAAAAAGACAGCACGGGCAGGGGAAGGCGGACGGAAGCCAGGCTGCAGCCAGCACTTTCCTCTTTGACAGTCCTGTCTTTTAATTGGTGATTCTACAGATAATTACATGAGGTGTTGCTTGTAGCCGGAGGCGGCCGGCACCTCCTGGTCTTTAGAAGATTCTATAAATTCCCCTGCCCTTTGTTGGCTTGAGTCTCTAGGCGGCTGCTCACTCATGTGATTCCTCGTAATTTATGTTACGCTCGAAACATTTACTTTATGTCTCATGTACATGTTTTGTATTAGGGATGTCAGTTAAATAGATATAGTTTAGTTTAATTAATGAAATTAATTAATCGCACATATCAATATCCTTCACATCAAGATAATTCACAGATTTGACATTATTATGGCACTTGAGAAAGTCATTGAATAAACATTACAAAAAATGAATTGTTAACTATATAATATTGTTCCAGTCTGTGTATTAGTGTTTTTTCATTTGCTCTTTCTGCAGATTGTTACGCTGGAGACAAAATGAGCGAGTCAATGAATCATTCAATAGGCTGATTTGTTCAAAAACACTGATTCATTCAGGAACACCATGACTGTATTGATGTGCAACGGCTGGTAGGCAAATTTCTTTCTCCCTTCAGATTGGAATCTCACTTGAAATGGCAGAATACTCTTCCTGATATCTGTAATCCACATGTACCAGATGTGGGCCGGATCTGGGCCACACTATGTTGCTGTCTGGGCAGCTGTGAAGTCCGCTTCACAGTCTACTTTGTGTGTTGCTCAGAGACGCGCAGCAATTCTACATAATTTGGAACCGTAACTGGCATTATTGTGTCTAAAATATACTGTAAGTTGCTCAATATTAATTACATGTTGAGTACATTTTTTAATAAAAGCGATCACATTTTCAGTGGCACTGTTGGTCTCGATGTCAGATATTGTGAACATCTACCTTGCTTGTGTTGCCTAAATATATGCTAATGTTAGGAAAAAAGACACCATTGTGGAATTTACACATGATTTTATGATTTATCAGACTAAATTGACAGCCCTAATTTTCTGTGTATTTGCATGTGAATTGTATTCATGCAAGTGTTTATTTTTGGTGTACATTTAACTATGTTCTTTCCTTAGAACAGCACTTTGTACTGTACTTCCTGAAATTCTGACCATTTGAGACCAACACGGTCTCATATACAGGTGCATCTCAATAAATTAGAATATCATGAAATATTTTTTTTTCTGTAATTTAATTCAAAAAGTAAAACTTAAATATATTCTAGATTTATTAAACATAAAGTCAAATATTTCCAGACTTTTTTGTTTTCATTTTGATGATTAAAGCTTGCTGCTCAGCAAGATAAAAAAATCAGCATCTCAAATTATTAGAATATTTAATTTCAAGTTCTATTAAATTACAATTCTCACGGTATAAATGCTGGGTTTAGGTCAGTAAACCCAGCAGCAGTCATGGGGAAGTCTGCTGACTTGACAGTTGTCCAGAAGATGATCATCAAGACCCTCTATAATGAGGGTAAACCACAGAGGGTCATTGCTGAAAGAGCTGGCTGTTCACAGAGTGCTGTGCCAAAGCATATTCATGGAAAGTTTACTGGAAGGAAAAAGTGGGGTAGGAAAAGGTGTACAAGTGAAAGGAATGACCATAGGCTTGAGAAGATTGTCAGACAAAGCCGATTTAAGAACTTAGAAGAGCTTCAAAAGGAGTGGACTGAAGCTGGAGTCAGTGCATCAAGAGCCACCACACACAGACATCTTCAGGAAATGGGCTACAACTGTCACATTCCACGTACCAAGCCACATCTGAAACAAAGACAACGTCAGAAGCGTCTTACCTGGGCTAAGGAGAAAAGGAACTGGACTGTTGCTCAGTGGTCCAAAGTCCTCTTTTCAGATGAAAGTAAATTTTGCATTTCATTTGGAAATCAAGGTCCCAGAGTCTGGAGGAAGAGTGGAGAGGCACAGAAACCATGTTGCTTGAAGTCCAATGTGAAGTTTCCTCAGTCAGTGATGGTTTGGGGTGCCATGTCATCTGCTGGTGTTGGTCCACTGTGTTTTCTGAAGTCCACAGTCAACACAGCCATCTACCAGGAAATTTTAGAGCACTTCATGCTTCCTTCTGCTGACAAGCTTTATGGAGATGCTGATTTCATTTTCCAGCAGGATTTGGCACCCCTGCCAACACTGCCAAAGGTGCCAAAAGCTGGTTCAATGACCATGGTGTTACTGTGCTTGACTGGCCAGCAAACTCACCTGACCTGAACCCCATAGAGAATCTATGACTTTGGCGTTCCGAGCAGCGGATTCGATACACTGATTCATTTGTGCTCCGAATCTTCCTGAAGCAGTGTTTTGAAATCGGTCATCACTTTATAAGTCGTTATTGTGGGGTTTTTTTTGGCACACCAAAAATATTCTCGTCGCTTTATAATATTAATATTGAACCACTTACATGAACTGATTTAAATATGTTTTTAGTACCTTTATGGATATTGAGAGAGGAAATGTCATTGCTCCCTATTGAGGCCTCACTGAGCCATTGGATTTCAACTAAAATATCTTAATTTGTGTTTCGAAGATTAACAAAGGTCTTACGGGTGTGGAATGGCATGAAGGTAAGTAATAAATGACATTATTTTTGGGTGAACTAACCCTTTAAAGGACTTCAGTCTGTGGGCATTTAATTTATTTAATACACAAGTTTCACAATTTGAGTTGAATTACTGAAATAAATGAACTTTTCCACGACATTCTAATTTATTGAGATGCACCTGTATAAACTAAAAGGCAATTCTTGTTTATTTTTGAAGGACACTAGCCTGCTCTTTGCTGTCCTCCCCTGTGGTGGATGGTTATAGTCAGTTATTACTGTCAGTTATCTCACGAGGCACAGACATTTGTGAAGGGTCAGAGGGGAAAGTACCAGAACTGTGCTCACTTAAGCTCTCCACTTCCAACCATGTGCTGTGAGACCGCGTTAAAAATGTACACCCTGCATCTGAAGATAATATGCTGTACATTCACCGCACAGACACAAAGTGGACAAACACAAGTAGTTTCCCATTAAAAGCAGATTCCCTTAACACAAACAGACAGAACAATTGCTCATTAAAAGTGTTTTATTTCAGTTTGATGGGTCACATATTAGTTAAGTTTTTCTGCACTTCTTTGTGCAATTCAAGCTGTTGTTTACATAACTGCTTACAATCTCCACTTGCTTTTTTGATATAGTCAAGTAGACTTTTGTAAAAAAAAAATCAAATATTTTATTGTAAACAGCCTTGAGCTTTATGCGGTTCCTTCTCCATGCTCTTACCCTTAAATAAATTTGCTGTAAAATAAATAATTCAAACAGTTATTTTCAGTTATCTGTCTTCAGTTTTCTCAGTCTTCATCATAAACAATATTTAAACACCTTGGGATATCTCATTCTTGTCTAATCTCAGCCTCAAGTGTGTTTGTCATTACTAAGCATATACAGTAGTGCAGCAAATGTTCCCTACATCAACATGCAAGTGGAAAATTATAATCATCATTTGAAACAGTTAAGACTGTAGTAGTTTCAGTAGTAGTTTAAGAGTCCTGCAATGTGATGCAAGTTGCGAAAAATCCCATAGTTAAGTGGTCGTCGTGATTTTAGAGCTGTTTTGCTAGATGAAGTAATCTATTAAAACACTTATGTTCTCTACATAAGGTTGGCACTTGAAGCTCATGTTCATGTTTGCTGCAAAGCCTCTATTTCCTATGATCCATCCTTTACAGCACTGTAAAGGTTGACATTTTCATTTAGCAGATTTGTGTGGGGGAAGTAGAGACAGGATTCTTGATTAGGCTGGTGATACTGTTACAAATGAGCTGGAGGCCGTTGGCGGAGTTCACACTTTGTTTATTTGTCCCCAGATTTGGGAGAAAATTTATTAAAGGGTATAGGAATTGAAATCGTAATGAGAACAGCGAGTTTTGCACTAGCTTGTTTTCGGCGATAATTGGGAAATAACAAAGACAGCCTTGTCAAACCAATGTAATTATAAAGAACAATACAGCATTTCACAGTGTGAACCTTTAATTGGACTAACCTTTTCTTTTATCCCTAAATCTGCATCTTGGTTATATCTGAACTTAAACAACCAAATTCATCTTGTTTTCCGGGGATAGTGCCTCAAGCCCGAGGAAAAGTCGACCAGCGGAGAGATTTTTACAAAGATGTTTGAAAAGACCTGCTGTGTGAGAAAGGTTCAGCAGGGGAAATGGAGAATATAACCTGTTTAAACGGTAAGAAGGATGTTTAAATCATTTATTAAGAATGAAATGCACATAACTGATTTCAAATGGAAGAGCCACTCATCGCTTTTAAGATGGATATAACTTATGAAATAAAAGCCCTGAGGGCAAAAGATATTGCAGGTGCTTTGAAACATACAGTCATTCACTACCTTAAATGAGGTGTCAGTTCTAATGTCCCTCTAAGGAGGAACCGGCTCTTCATACACGAGTGCCAGTACCTTTCCTCGCTCATCCTAATGGGCAAAATAAAGTAAAGTTAAAGAGTGGTTTATGAGAAGAGGAGTAAAATGATGGAGGAAAAGCCAGTGGGAGTGGACAAAACAACAGAAAACTAAATAGAAAGGGAGGAGAGCGAGACAGTACAAGTGAATACCTAAGAAGAAGATTATGACAAATGCACTTAAGAGGAAAAAAGGTAGAAATACAAGTAGAGAAGTAAAACGTAAAGGCTAGACACGGTAAAGAGTGGAATTGATCTTCAAATGTGGGATCCCATCAGCGCAGATCATGATCAGGCTGCCATCAGTCAGCTTTAGGCTACATACTCTGACACACGTTTTGCCAGTTAGGCACAGGTGAGGCTCTCAGACTTCAGATAATAGGGGTTACATGCATCAAAGCTGATGAGGGGAGTAAACACGGCTCACGCTCGCAGATTACAGAAGCTCTGGTGTGCTGATCTCCTGCGGCTGCCGCTAATGTGAACCCTGACTGAGAGAGACCCGGTGAGGGTGATAAGAACAGGAAGTGTGTGAAGAGATCCGCTGAGTGTGAAATGATTTATATCTATAATTGGTTGGGTGTTTATTTTTGTCTATTTTTTTTTTACTTGTGATAATGCACAGTTGATGAAGATGACATCATTACAGCTTTTAAATACAAAGTTCTGTCATGAAACTCAGGCTGATACGTCCTTATCTTAATCTGCTTGCAATCATCATTCTCTATAGGGCACAGCTTGCGTGCTCAACCTTCAAATACTTGGTTAGCATTTGCTGTAGCAATCCAGTTCGCCTCAGAAACCCTCCACCTTCCCCAGCTCCACCTGTATAGATCTGCTACGGGTAAACGATGTGTGCTACAGTATATACAGCAGCAGCATGTCTTACTTGCTCACAGCAGCGTTTCATGTATGTATTGGCAGTAGCAAGTCCCGTACTTGCTCTGCAGTGAACAGCAGCAGCGTAGCAGATCTATTTCACCAAGACCAAACATATCAACATTGTCATAGTCATTACCATGCCGAACACTCCAAAAGTTGTCATGACAGAAATTAGTTAATGTGAACATTTCACTTTGAATCCTATGCCCTCTCCGCCCTTTGAAGGTATAAAAGCCAGCCAACACAGTCTTTTGGGTTTAAATAATAATAATAATAATTTTACTACATTGTGGTATTTACATCTAACATAGGGATAGGGTTTCTTTTTAGAGTAGGAAAGAAGAAACTAGCTGAAGAATTGCTCATGGAGGAAATGAAATGATATTCTGGTCCTAAGATATGGCTAAAATGCTTCTCAGTGGTTGTTTGGGCTTTACTAGGTGGTTGTTAGGGTGTTGTTGTAAGGGCATTTGAGGTTTGTTAGTTTGTTCTGGATGGTTGCCATTGCATTACTAAATGGTTGGTTACTGGCCCAGTCTGTATGATATTGTTCATTTGATATGTCTGGGAATGCTTTTGAATGTGAGTGTTTGAATATAATAGTGCACCACTTAAAAGAAATTAATATTTTCTTCTGCATGGATGCATTCAATAGATGATGAGTTAAAGTGATAGTAAAGACATTTATAAATGTTCTTTTAAACTTTCTATTCATCAAAGTATCAGTTTTCACAAAACAATATGATGCAGAACATCTGTTTTCAACACTGAAAATAAGAAATGTTTCTTAAGCATCAAATCAGCATATTAGAATGATTTCTGAAGGATCATGTGACACTGAAGACTGGAGTAATGATGCTGAAAATTCAGCTTTGACATCACAGGAATAAATTATATGTTAAATCACATTCAAATAGAAGACTTATTATTTTGAATTGTAATAATATTTCACAATATCATTGTTTTTACTGTATTTTGACTGTATTGCCATTGCAATACATTGTACTGTATTGAGACTTCTTTCAAAAACATTTAAAAAAAAATCTTACTGATGCGAAATTTCTGGACTGTATAGACAATATAATTCCAATGCAATATAGAAAATATAGTAAATAAAAAAACATGATGTTCAATACAGAGCAGATGCACAGTGCAAGCAAAGAATAAGACATAAAACCATGCAAACACAGCAAAATTCCTTTTTAGAATATCTCTGATTTATGAATATTGATTTTCAAGATCTGGAGTGTCAGCATTTAGACAGTGCGTGTTCTTCCTGCTAGAATAATATATTTTATTGAGGATATGACTTTCTTCACTCTCTCCTTTAATCCTGTTCCTGTTGTTGTTGTTGTTGTTGTTCTTTCTTTCTCATTTCTCCTGTTTCTCTCTCTTGGCAAAGTTGTCCATCTGGATTTGTTTGCATGAGGCTGAGGGGCAACTGAACCAACAACCTGTCTGATGAGCATCTAGAGCGACTGCCTGCTCTGGCCCGCTCATCTGTTTACACTCGCACACAAACTCTCTAATCAGATGCAAAGCTTCTGCCACTGCCTAGAGAACCATTATAACTGATCATTTCCAAACTGTTAAATATCTGGGAAGATTTTTAGAAGAAAAATGACAGAATGCTTTTTATTACTAGAACATGTTAACGCTTTGAATACCTTGAATAACTTAAATGGATAGTTTGCCCAAAAATGAAAATTTTGTAATCATTTACTCATTCACATATTGTTCCAAACCAGTATGACTCTTTCTGTGGCAGAACACACAAGAAGATATTTTGAAGAACTTCCAACAGTTTTTGTCCATACAATTAAAGTCAGAGAGGCCGAATGCAACACTGTGGGAAAAAGAAAGAAAAAAAGGTAGCACTTTATTTTTGATGGTCCACTTTAGATATTGTACTAACTATAAATAACTTTGTAACTATTTGTCAACTAACTTTCATTAAAGTATTAGTAGACTGTCTGCTTAATATCTGCTAACAGGTTATTTTGATGGTCCATCAACAGACATTCTACTGACTATAAATAACAGCAACTGTGATAACTTATTCTGCTAACCCAAGCCCTAACACCTAACACTAACCTAATAGTCTACTACAATCTACTAATACTCTAATGAAAGTTAGTTGACATGTAGTTGTAAAGGTACTTATAGCGACACGAGGGTGAGTAAATGAAGAATTTTCATTTTTGAGTAAACTTTCCCTTTAAAGGGGTGGTTGATTATGATTTCACTTTTTTAAAAACTTTAGTTAGTGTGTAATGTTGCTGTTTGAGCATAAACAACATCTGCAAAGTTACGACGTTCAAAGTTCAATGCAAATGTTCTTTTCCAGAAATCGCTTTTTTAAGGACTACAACAAACAGCTGGCAGGGACTACAATGAGCTTATTCCTGGGTTGGTGACATCAGTAACCTTAAAATTTACATAAACCCCACCCCTGAGAACGCACAACAAAGGGGATGAGGCCATGTTGGGCTGCTTTAGAGAAGAAGAAGAGTAAGGAAGTGTGTTGTTGCCATGCCGTCATTTTACGCCGGACTGCTTCACAAATGAGGGTCAATTTAATGCTGGATTTGGACAAAAGATTAACATGATTGCACATGCTAGTCGATGAGTTGAATCAACTCCACAGCAGCTACATAAATTTATCCACTAACCCTTCAGAAACATCTCGTTGCATTCTAAAAGTTGTAACATCTTCCTGAGTCTCTCCATCAGTGTCCCACTCCGGTTTGAACAATGTAAGGCTGAACACCATTACTGACAATTGTCATTTTGGCTGTGTGAGATTCTCCAGCTTTGTTGTTGTTGAGCAACCAAAGCACGAGCTGTTAAAGCTCCACCCTCTTCTGGAAAGTGTGTTTTTGCTCACACCCAAATAGGGGCAAATTTGACAAGCTATAATAAATGTGGGGTATTTTGAGCTGAAACTTCACAGACACATTCTGGGAACACCAGAGACTTATATTACATCTTGTGAAAGGGGCATTATAAACACATAGTGCTTATGATCAGGATTAAAGGGATAGTTTACCCAAAAATGAAAATTCTGTCATCATTTACTCATCCTCAAGTCGTTCTAAACCTGTATGAGTTTCTTTGTTCTGCTGAACACAAAGTAAGATATTTGGAAGAATGTCATTAACTAAACAGACCTCGCCCCCCATTTACTACTGTAGTATTTAATTTTCCTAGTATGTTAGTAAATGGGGGGGCGAGATCTGTTTGGTTACTGACATTCTTCCAAATATCTTACTTTGTGTTTAACAAAAGAAAGAAATTCGTACAGGTTTGGAATGACTTGATGACAGAATTTTCATTTTTGGGTGAACTATCCCTTTAAAGGATTAGTCCACTTTTAAATACACTTTTCCTGATAATTTACTCACCCCCATGTCATCCAAGATGTTCATGTCTTTCTTTCGTCAGTCGAAAAGAAATGAAGGTTTTTGAGGAAAACGTTCCAGGATTTTTCTCCTTACAGTGGATTTCAATGGCTACCAACAGATTGAAGGTCAAAATTACAGTTTCAGTGCAGCTTCAAAGGGCTTTAAACGATACCAGATGAGGAATAAGTGTCTTATCTAGCGAATCGATCGGTCATTTTCGAAAAAAAATACAACCGTTTATGCTTTATAAACAAAATATTGCCTTGAACGTACTTTCCGCATTCTTCATAACGCTTACGCCGAATGTCCTACGCCTTCCCTATTCTACTTACGGAAAGAACAAGGCGCCAGTTTCATTTTTTTCCGTAACTTGAATAGGGAAGGCGTAGGACATTCAGCGTAAGCGTTATGAAGAATGCGGAAGAATACTGAAACATTGAAATCCACTGTAAGGAGAATAATCCTGGAATGTTTTCCTCAAAAACCTTCATTTCTTTTCGACTGACGAAAGAAAGACATGAACATCTTGGATGACATGGGGGTGAGTAAATTTATCAGGAAAAGTGTATTTAAAAGTGGACTAATCCTTTAAGAGAGAGAAATAGCCAACTGGGCTAAAAAAAACCCGCACATGATTATCAATAAATGAAGAATGGCTATAGATTGATCTCAGTAATTAAGTATTCCCAGCAAGGATTCTCCCTCTGTGGGCGCAGCTGGCTGGCAGAAGGTGGTGTTTCTGTGGCGGCAGCGACCACTGTGCTCCATATGACACACTGTGACATCAGACTAATCAGCTCCAGCTGTCTGACATGATGCGAGAGTGGATCACAAACCCAGCGACGTGCTAATAAACACGCGTTTACGCGAGGGTGTGTGCGAATGAGTTAAAGCGAGCCGAGATGGACTATATGGAGATTGTGACGGAGTCAAACAGTTTGAGAGATAGAGGGACCAATGAGGAATGACAGACGGAGAGAGCGAAAGAGACCATCTTTTGTCTCTCTGAGCACTGGCTGAGAAAGAGAGCAGGGCGGAATATACCGAGGCTGAGATTTAAAACTAAGGGTCTTGGAAAAAGAAAGTAAATATTGAGAAAGATGCAAAGAAACTTACAGCGAGTGTGAGAGGAGGGTGTTGAGATTCTGGAAGAAGGGTTAAAAGGTGCGAGGAAGTAAAGGTGCGAGAGGTATGGGATGAGTAGACACCTAATGAGCTCACAGTCTGCAGAAACATACACACATACTTCTACTGCATGGCTCATCTCTCCCACTTTTCCAGGAAGTGACATTTTTCTCTGCCTCCTGTCAGCTTCTGTCTTTAAGTGATTCTCCTTTACAGTTTTGTCCCTGTGGGTGCACAGGTGAATGAATGAGGGGACGCAAGAACTGTGTTTGTGTTTCATTTAACATTGAAGTCGATTATATGATTTGTTTTTTATCCCTCCATTGATTTATTGATGCTCTGCTCTGTATTTGTACAGGGTGACATTTTGAATGGAGGATATATGTAGCTTATATAATAATAGAATGAATATACAGTACATATCCCTGCATGCAAGGTGTGCCATGTTATTTTCTGTCTTGGAGAATAACTGATAAATAAGATAAAAACAACTTTTTGCACTTATAAATATGGGTTTTTCACTCTGAAAGTTTTGATTGAGTCTTTTCACTGTCTCTTTGCAGTGAAATGGAGGTTCAGAGCTGCGGTTCTTCTTTTGTTTGTCATTTCTGTGTGGTCCGATTCTTCGATTGTTCAAAAGACAAGCTCTGCTGTTATTGTCCCGTCCCATGTCTTCTCCTTATAGTCTCTCTGTGGCCTGTGCTTCTTTTTATCTGTACTTTTCATTTACACATTCAGCCATTCTTTTTTTTTTTTTATCTCAATCTCAATCGCGGTCCCTTTCTCCGTTCCTCTTTTATGTTGGCTTTTATGTCCCCATGCCCTCTAAAGACCCCGTTTGGCTTGCTCTTTCCTCATTTTCTCCCCTCGTCACTCTCTTTGTCGTGTGCTTTCTCGCTGAAGTGCACTTTTTCAGAGATCGCTCTTTTACTGGGATTTTGCTCAGTCATACTCATGAGGAACATAGTCTTTTCTAACAAATATGGCTGCCAGATTCACTCAACTTGTGTGAAAATGTTTGCAGGGGTGTTTTCTGAGGGGGCAACAGTGACATTCCTGACTCATTTGGTGCCCTAGGCGAGATCAGACATGACATAATCATTTTTGTCACATGCAGTTTATGATTATCAAGCAAGAGAGGACCCAGGTTCAAATTCAGACTTGATTTGGGATATTATATTGGAACATTATTTATTTTTTATTTTATTTTATTGGAACATATTATTTTATTTTATTTTTATTTTTATTTTATTGGAACATATTTATTTTATTTACCATTTTTTCTGTTTACAATTAAAAAGAGAAAAAATCTGAGCAACATGAAATTGAGTAGCTTTCAGTTTAAATGAAATGATCTGCAAAAGGTACTTCATTGAGTTGCCAAAATTACACATATGAATGAATTATTTTTCCCCCCTGTAATAATTGTGGTGGTTAGGTCTTAAATATGCCATCAAATCCTGATTTAAAGTAATGTTCTAATAAAATGTCCCATTAAAACAAAAAATAAATTTAAGAGTTATGAAATCTAGTTTAATATTAATCAAACTGAACAACTGGGGAAAAGACCCACCTACTATAAAAATGGAAGGAAAATTTGACAAATACACCTTGGGAGAGCAAAAATATACCTCCACGAATGCCAAAGGCCAGAGCTCAGATAATTCCATTATATTTACAGCACTTCTTTCCACGGAGTCCCGTCCTCAGTCGAGAGCTAGAGCTAGTGAAGCGAATTACAGTCATCCTCACATCCAAATGCTGGTTAAAATCTAAAATACTGCCGGTGAACTGCATCACTATAATTAACTGTTTTAGATGTTGCCTCATTAAACATGCAAGTCATTGAGTTTTAACTTGATCACAGGCTTGTAATTTTAAACGACAACATGGTTACCATGGAAGCAAGAACTGTGCTGGCATCGTCAGTGGAAATAGGTGAATATTCCCTTCTGTTGCACAAGACATCAATCAGAGAGGTTCTTATTTTTTTTATTTGTATGTTTATCTTGAAAAACCCAGACAATTAACCATCATAGACTTTTCAGTATGATTATTACATAAGAAACAATCACAGCGCTCGCTACCACTTAAATGTTGAATGTGTGTTAGTATAAATACCTTATTTTAAATGAATTAAAGTGACTGCGCTATACTTCAGCCACCACAGAGGAGAGGTGATAATGAAGACGTGCTATTTTACTGGATTCATTAATTTATCAAGTGTGACTCTGTTCCTGGTGGCTGTCTTATTTAAGTATAAGCGCTTTCACACATTGACCTGCTGCTCAGATACTTTACAATGGAAATCGCATGTACTTAAAAAGTCTGTTGACCATAAAGAATAGTTAAACCTGGTAATTTTCTATTCCAGAAATAATATCTCAAATGCATTATTATGTGCAGCAGGTTTGCAGATGTATGGGAATACATCTGGGCTATAAAACTTTAACATGAAATCAAAACTAATGCTATTGCATGTTCCTATCTTATTGTGCACAATTCAGATGTGCACATTATTTAAAAGAGGGAAAAATATCTTCATAATCTTTCACAAACAATATTTTCAACTTATGCCCTCCAACTGCCTGGTCACTTATTTAACACCAACTTGCAATCCAATCAATTCTTGATGGATAAAATTAAGATCTGCCCCTGTCTCTCTAAATATCCTGTTTTACTTGAAAATTTTCAAAACAATTTAATCTTATGTTATTTTACAGATTTTATGATATATTTATTTTTATATTGCAAGCAGCCTAGTAAAACATGCATGACACTATGACTTATAATAGACTATGATGGAATGAAGATAAAACAAATTTGTCGGGATAGATGGCTGAAATGTGTTCAGTATCATTAATGCCTCATGGGGCTTGTAAATTGCACTCAAAAAAATGAACTTTCATTGTTGTTAGTTTTACTCAAATCATCCTTGTTCACATTACTTAAAAAACTCATGGAACTTCATGAACTAAATTTGACTGAGTTGTTTCTACTAAAAATGAGTATTGTCAGCTTTATTTAGGTGTTTGTTCAGTCAACTTAACATTGCTGAGTGAAATGCACAAATTAAGGTTGACATAACTAACCGGGCAGTAGTTCTTTTATAAATTTAACATAACATTATTAAGTAAACTACACATATAAATATTATGTAACAGTGACAAATTCAAATGATTTGTACTCAAAAGAAATTTTGTCAGTTCACAACTTAATTGTTATTTGTACAAATTACTCAATATAGTTGCGTGGAACCACTTGACACTGCTTTTTTAAGTAAATCCAACAATTTAATTGTTTTGAGTGTGTATAAATACATTCAGTTAATTGTCAAGAAAATATTTAATTTAGTTAATTTAGCTAATTTAAACAAGTTTTTTCTATATTTTTACTGTTCATTTTATATGAAATACACCGTATTTCTACATTGTCTAAATTTTTAGAAGTATGATATTACTTTAAAACTGCCCAAAACTTTATTGGAAGTGATTAAAAACTAACCCTTGTTCTCCACCAAGATGAAGCTTGTTTTATGCTTTCTATTTAAGTTTTTATGCAAATTTTTATGTTTGAGAGCATCTCACTCCATCTGTATATGCTTTCTTGCAGGCCCATCTATGTAATTGCTATAATAAAGCTATCGCAAGAACATTGGTGTGACAAAAACAGAGAGAGAGAGAGAGAGAGAGAGAGAGAGAGATGTGTTTATAGGACTTCTGGAAGGACAGGCGTACAGTTCTCCCCTCTCTCATACAGCTGGGCTCTCCAACTAGACCAGCCTCATATAGTCAGGGACAAATGAGTGCTTCTCTTTTAATTAGTGCAAACATAAGGAGGCAGTCACCTTGTCACTGCTGGGCCTGAATCCAAACTGTGAAGCCAGCAACAGCAGAGGGGGAGGGGGGCAAGGGGCTGAGAACGCTGCAAGGGCCACCGGGTTAAGAATGATGGAGGTTGGTGAAGGAACGGAGAGGGCTTGTACAGGTATAGGTGGTGTCAGCAGTGTTGAATGTTACTGAAAAGGTCAAGGAGCATTTGTAAGGCCTTCAGAGGGATATGTAAGGGTATCTGAAGGGTGTTCAGAGGTTGAACGGGCTGTGTCCTGGGGGATTTAATAATTTGGGTCTGTGGGAAATCAGTATTAATTTGTTGAGGGGCACTTTAGCAGATTTTATGAATCACCCACTTTCAAGCTGGTGCAGGGACACAAGATTGTACTTTGTTTTGGGGAAAATGGCCTGGGGAGAAAAAAGAGCTAGCGTAGTATTCTGAGTTGCAGTTAAAAGGTTGCTTAGCTTCTCAGATAAATCATTTATTTGGAGCCCTTTATTGCTTACACTTGGATCTTCCACCTAACGCATCCTCCTTTGTCTTTTACTTGCTCTCTGTAATAAACACAAACGCACATTCACACATACTGTCGCACATCCGGTAATCCTCTGGGGTTTTAAGCTTGAGCAGCTGATGGATGGGACTGGTACATCCAGGCTGGTATTGTTCCATTGAGACTTGAGTGAATATGTCCCTGGATGTGTGTGTGTGTGTGATTACACATCCTTTCCTTCTGTGCCCTGAAGAGCAAAATAAACATGCCCGTGCCCCTCTCATACTCATACTGCCCTCTCTGCTCTGTATTTTGAACTCTACATGACCTTCTGTCCGTGTCCCCTGCAAATGTACATGCACACATATACATAACATGCACCTGTGTACATGCATATAAACATTTTATGTGATGCTTATTCTCTTTCAGGAAATAAATCACAATTTCCATTATTCATGTACATTTTTTAGTTTCAGGATCATGCAAAAATATACATGTGTGCGTGTATAGATATGCACAGACTTAAGGCCACAGACAGAGAATATATATATAGGCTTAAGTTCTTTTTCTTTTTTCACTGTTGAGAGTTGCATTTACTGTAGATGAATATGTTAATATGTGCTGTGCACTTTCCTTTCAAAAACAATAAACACACACTCACACACACAAAAAAAATCACAGTGGTGAGAAAACAGTAGTTAATAAAGCATCTGATCATAGCGATGTGGATGTAGGTGTTTACCAGCCAGAACAAACTTTTCTGGAATGTTTGCTTTGGCATGCTAATTTGAACTCCTAAAATGAACACAAAACAAACTTAATTTTGGCCTGATTTTGTTCGAAATTACGTTACATCAGTTCATTCTTCAATTTCTCTTGAAGTATAGCTTTCAGATTGCATTTCTAGCAACGATTACCTTCCTGCAGGGGTCATATATTAGTGCAATGTATCCAGGACTCTTTGTAGTTCACCCAAAAATTAAAATTCTGACTTTATTTACTCTCACCCTAATGTTGTTCCATACCTGTATGACTGTCACGATCAGTCTTGGTTTCAGTTTAGTTTTCATGGACTCTTAGTTTTTACATTGGGTAGCTCTTGAGCTTATGAATCAGTATATTGTGTACATGAATTCGGGCACTGGTAAGGACAGTAAAGGACGCTGGCTCACTACACATTTGGACACAGATGACTCTATTTCCGGCGACGTGACAATGTCCTCGTTGTACAACATAATTACTGGTATTTCAGAACAACAGCAGAGCCGATATCTTTCTGACATTACTTGTAATAAATACTTTGCTTGTTACATATACCTGCAACATTACAGTAAATAAATTATAAATGTTAGCTATTATGTTCATTACCTGTCTAGTGATGTGTTTTTAAGTTGATTTAAGTTTTGCGCTTCAGAACTTCCGTTAAGGGAATCATTGATGCTCCCTGGTTTTCACGGTGCATTGTGGGACTTTTTCAAGGGAGTGAATGTTTCAGTGCCCTGGAAGGATTCTGGGATTGAGATAGCCCTTAAAATGATTGACTCCCTGACCAGTGCACTGAACTAGGGAGCTGATTGAGACTCACCCATTGTTATTTCCTGTGTTTCCTTTCAGTTTTCTTGGTTGTCATGGTTTCATTTGTTGTCATAGTTACTCATTGTTTGATTGATTATATCCACCTGCTCCTTGTTTAGATTGTTAGTTTTGCTATGTATGTTGCCCTCAGGCGCTGTTTACACGACACTATTCTCAACTAAAAGCGTAAAACTTTTTATGTGTTTTGTTTGCTCATTTACACGACAACGTGTTTTTGGAAATGCAGACTTTTGAATACGGGTTTCAAAGTGCAAGGTTTTGAAAATGGTCTCCATGTAAGCAACAAAAACGCGAAACTGAAAACGATGAGGTAATTCACATGCGTCTTACATATTCAGTCTATAGTGTTTCATCGCCATCTAATGGCCTGCCAGAAGAATGCAGCATTTTTACAGATTCGTGTGAATGGGGATCGTTTTAACAATGGTGTCATATGTATGCAGAAAACTCAAAAGAAAAACTTCTGCATTTTAAGCATATCATTGTCGTGTAAACGTACCCTCAGATTGTTCTGTTCTTTGTCGGGTGTTGTTTGTGTTTAGCGCGCACTGTTGCATGTTTATTGTATTTTACTGGAGCACAGCAGGCTTGAGTCTCAGAATGCACCTGTTTTTTTCCTGATATCTTAAAATATGCTTAATAATTAAAGGGAGAGTTCAAGCACAATCAAAAATTCTGTCATCATTTCTTACTCACCCTCATGTCGTTCCAAACCTGTATGACTTAAAACAGTTAGTAACCAACGAGCAAAAAGAAGAAGAAAAAAAAAACCACTATGACATTTTTTCGGTAACACTTTAGAATAATGGTCCGACATTAATAAGTAACTATGCAGGAAGTAATGAGTAGTACTACATTAACCCTTCAGCTACTACTAACTAATATAGAAACAAGCTTAACTAATCAGTAAGTAATATCGAATTTAGAATTTAGTTCCTTATTAGCTAATCAATGAGATTGGAATCATTAATAACTAATAGGTGACTATGACAAATGATAAAGAATTACTAATTAATTACTAATCACAACATTAAAGTGTCTGAGATGTGAGCAATTATATTTTTTAACTCTCAGCGTGAAAACATCTTTTTCACTTTAAAATAATGGTCCAGATCACTAGTAGTTACTGTATAGTGACTAGGCAACACTTGAGTAATTAGTGATGCATTTTATGACTTATTCAGAGTAAAAATGATGAGTGATTACGTCTCAGACACACGATAATGTTTTTTTTTTACAATTCATCAGTTAGTTAATAGTTATTAATGATGCTAATCTCATTCAGTAATTATTGATTAGCTAATAAGGAACTATTTCCTAAATTCGATATTACTTACTGATTAGTTAAGCTTGTTTCTATATTAGTTAATAGTAGTAGCTGAAGTGTTAATGTAGTACACTACTCATTAGTCCCGCATTACTTACTGCATACTTATTATTGACAGACCATTATTCTAAAGTGTTACCAATTTTTCTTATTTTATGTCCCATGGAAGAAATAAAGTTTGGAATGATATGAGGGTGAGTAAATTATGTGAGTAAATTATGACAGAAGTTTCATTTTGGGATGACTGTTATTGTGTTACCAACCCAACACTTGTCAATAAACTAAAGGAACTTTATATATGGCCCTGCTGTTCACTCTTTCACATGTTTTGAAATTCCTCAAAAAATTTATTTTCAGTCTCTCTCCATCTGTTTTTAGTCTATTTTTTGTCTCTCTCCACCTGTTGCATTAATCATAAGCTGCCGTTCATGATGCACTGAAGTGATAGTGAAAGCTAATTGGCTTAAAAGGTTATCTCTGAACATTGGTTATTTATGCACATGGAGCCAACTTCATTTCTTCTCGCTATTGCCTTTTTGGACACATTTTTTAAAGAAACAAATGGTTGCATCATTTGAATATCTACTCTGATTTGTCAGTTTGCTAACCAGGGGTGTGTTCAGACTCTTAATCTACTTTTTTACATTTATATGCATCTAAGTTTTGCACATTAGTAAGTAAATTGATTAAAACAGCAGTTAATTTGATCACTATGGTCATTTTGAATCCATGTTTGAGAAGGAGGTTCAGCCCCCTGCGCCTTCTCTCACGGACCGCTGCTGTCGAGAAAATTACATATCAAATATCCATGCCTGAATAAATGTCTCCCCAAATCACGGCAACATGACGGACGTTTTTCGCTCCCAAACATTCCTCATGAGCTCTTTAATGTTGCCACAGTGTTAAGTACTGGCTGCGAGTCTTAGTGGCCATGATGCTGACTAAAATAGAGAGGCAGAGATGTAGGGGAAGGAAGTTTGTCAGAGGAATGACAAGGTTATGAGAAGGTGATGAATATGAGGCAAGTATAATGTGACGGCTGATTTAAATTAACAGCCAGCCAAAGTGTCTGTGAGCTAATGCCTGTGCAGTTAATTGAACTGCTGGTGACAAGGGAGGGGGTGCAGGAGGAGAAGAGGGAGTGTGAATGTATGAGACAAAGAGAGAGGGACTCTAATAGGATAAAGAGATATTCAGAAAGGAAACAAACAAATGGACTAATTACTCAGAATACATGGAGAGATTCATAAACCGATTTAGAAACCAAGTTTCTCCTACCAGTGTTACCTAGAGCAAGGGTTTTCAAACCAGGGTTTGCAGGAGAGTGCTTTCTTTTTTATTTTTATTTTTATTTTATTTTATTTTTATTTTACAAAAATGTATCATTGGCAATAAATATTTAATTAATTTCATAATTTTATTATGGTTTTATTCTGCTATC